>NC_056733.1:394815424-394925424 GCF_019279795.1 Protopterus annectens
TGTAGTCATTTTTTTATTTATATATATTAAGTTTGTTTTTACAATTTCAGTCTTATGGGTCATGGAAAAATACTATGTCCTAATAATTAATATTATTTTTTTACTTTGTATATATTTATTTTTAAGTATTTATTTTTTTATTATATAACATCTTGTAGTAACATCTTGATAGTTCATTAACATTGTTTTATATATAAAAAGTACACCTAAAATGAAGGTGGGCAATGAAAAGTGTGTAAAAAAAAAATAATTAATTGACATATTTTGTTTTTTATTTGTTTATTTAAAAATTGTTTTTAAATTCATTCATGGGAGTGTTTGTTTATAATAAAAATTCCTTACTCAAAAATGACAAACATGGCACTGAAATAAGCTACATTTACTTCATATGTCAGAAAGTAAATAAAAATAATTAGAAACATTACTGTGCATAGTGCAGTATAGCATTATCAGATGTAGCTTACTGCCAGCCTGTCACTTTCCAGAAGAAATCTGGCCTCAGCACTTCATTAAATGCAAAACAATCCTTGAGATTTATAAACATTGCATCCACAACTGCTGCCAAGCTAACACTGTTTACACTGTGTGTGCAATGACCCCCGAGGCTTATTATCTATGCATGTCACCAGTGTGTGTGTGCGTGTGTGATAAGGAACGTTTTGTCACTACCACAGCTGGACCATGAGCTAGGTCATGCTAAACCACCTCTCAGCCATATTGAATTATGAGCAGCTATGGTAGACATTGACAGCCCACAAGTATGCATTCATGGATGTAGAATATTAATGTAATCTATGGCAGCAAAATATAAACATATATGTGTGTGTGTGTGTGTGTGTGTGTGTGTGTGTGTGTGTGTGTGTGTGTGTGTGTGTGTGTGTGTGTGTGTGTGTGTGTGTGTGTGTCTGTGCTGGTGTAAAGGAGAGAGAAAGAGAGAGAGAGATAAATGTACAATGGAAAGGAAAGTGCCACTGATGGCTGATGGTGGAGCAGAGGTTTTACTATAGTAACAGAATCCACAGAGATGCATAGAATAATAGTGTAGAGGGAGTTGTGGAATGAAGTAATTGTCAGAAAAACAGAGTGGAGAAGCTGCTATGACAAATATGTTTATGTAGAAGACAGTAGACAGGAGAGATGGGACATAAAGCAACATGATGTTTCAACCTATGCTAATCTTCACAGCATCAGAATCTTTTTTTTTTAAAAAAAAAACATTTTTATTAAATTATCACTTATGACATAGGCAATCATACATTTATATAAAAGAAAACAAATCGCATTAACACAATCCCAGCTGCAAGCATTTTACATCACAAGTCCTAGTAACACAATTCTAATTGCAAACATTATACATCACTTACAATCTAGCCAATCATTGCCAGCCAAGCATTACGTAGCTCATTCAGGTCTTGACATCTTTTAAACCTCATTCCTCCCTGTTATATATTGTTCCTACAATTCCCATTTCCTATGTAATTTGTAATTACCCTTTTCTAGAGATCCCAGTTCCAGTTGTTTCATCTCTGTTACTATAGTCACTACTTCTAGTACAGTGCTTTTGATTTTGATTTCCATTTTCTAGTAATAGCTTTTTTGGCAGCCTCCATAACTAGACTCAACAAGGCCTTATATGTCTAGGCAATTCCAATTCTGTATCACAGGTCAGAAAATCATTTCCCTAGTTACATCAGTTGGCTCACCCAGCATCTCTGGCAGAGTAGTCTGCAGGGAATCTTTAAAGTCAACCAACATGTTACACTCCCATAAAATATGTTCCCAATTACCTCTTTCTTCTCCATCACACCTTCAACATTTGCTGTCTACCTGAGGAAAAATTCTCTGATGTCTTTGGAGTATAAAAATATCTATGTAAACATTTCCAAGAAACAATCTTAAATATTACAGACTTTGTTACATATTTGAAAGGCTTACATATATCCCCCATTGTTCTTAGTGAATTGCTTGTCCAGTCTCTCTTCCCCAATCCTAACCTCCTCTGATTGAGTCTTATAATCATCATGCAATATTTTATATGCTCTGCTAATTATTCCTTTCCATACTGTGGCTGTCATTAAAAAATAAATGTATAGTATCCTGAGGGGAGTTGATCCATCAGTTCAGGTTACTGCAATAGTCAGAGAGAGAGAGAGGAAGGGGCCATAAAACACATGTATCAGGAAAATGTATCACATGTGCAGACTGCAAAGCAAACAGTTGTGAAACAACATAGAACCCAGAGGGGATTTCAAACCCCCAAACAGTGCATTGACACAAAAAGAATAATTGCATGAGTACACTGAGCCATCAAATAAGTTTAAATAACGGTAGTAGCTGGTTTTAGTTTCAAAGTGTTATGTGCAGCAAGGCTTAGGTCACGTGTGTGACTGATTGGTGAATACCAAGGATTTTTCATAATTTTATCATAGGACTTGGGGCAGCATTTCTTTGTGGACCCTTATGCCCCTTATGGCCATTTATGTTGCTCTCTGCCAACTACTGTGCAAGATATAACCACAGAAATCTAATTTTGATTGATATGCCCATTCTCAGTACGTGTGTGGTGTGTCTATCAATTTTGTGATGTTATCATAGAGTGGAAGTGGTATAAGACAGGCAGAGATGAAAAGGGGATGCACACAGGGGGTATAACAGAAAGTGAGCAAATATGGAGTGACCAGAATGGAGGTGGGGTAGACGTTCATATATCTCATCTTCCTGGAGCAACAGTGTGAAATGAATCCATAAATAAATTAAGTTAGGAAAGTGTCAACCCCCCCATAATTTGTGCATTGAGAACAGGAATGTTTACTTTTAGGGGAATTGCACAAATGATTGCAAGAAAATAAAAGTAGACATGAATGGAACAGAACCACTGCTGATGTCACTAATATTCTCTAGAGCAAGGTATTAACAAGACATGCCACAGAATCACTCACAGAAAAGATGACTGAAAAATGCAGCTCATGGGACTAAAACACATGATAGCAAGACAAGAAAAATACAACTAAATGGGTTCCAACCAATGCATGTATCATTGATATTCTCTAGATGAAGATATTAGCAAGGCATGCAACAGAAGAACTTAGACTGAAGGGGGGGTCTGAAAATAACCATTTCAGGGAGGTGTTAGAATAATGGTGTAGACTGAAAACTGAGCATTGAAAAAACAACATACCAGCTAACAGGAGGTGAAAACCCTTCTGCCAATGTATTAAGAATGTACACATCACTGTAGTAAGTGACTGAGCCATCAAAGCTGTTACATGTACTTATTAGGTTTACCCTACTTCATATTTGTATTTAAGTTATCAATGGATGATATGAATTGTTTTGCAGATTGCTACAAGGTAGTCCTCCATGGATTTATACCCTTGTCTACTTACTGATGCTGTCTAGACCAGTAAATTATCAAGTGAAGTCATAGAAGAACATATAGTAAAGGGGTCAGAAAATGCAACACACATTCCAATGGAATATAACAGCATGCCAGACTAAAAAAAATGAACATTAACAAACATTGATAAACAACATGCAACAATCAGGTTATCAAAACTCTCCCCCTAGTGGACTGATGATGCACATATCACTGCTAAACTGTTACGCACATAACACCAACTATATTCACCATTTTTTGTATATGCATTGTAAATGATTAGAGCGTGATGCTTGTTAATTGCCAGAATGCTGTAAGGTAGACCTCAATGGATTTAAACCCTTCCCTGCCTAACTGATATTTTCTTGGTCAGTGCATTATCAAGTGAAGTCACTGAAGAACTTATATTTGAGGGTTAGAAAACACACATTTCAAGGGCGTGTTAAAAGAGTGTAGAAGACTCAAAAAAATGAACATTGGTAAGGTGTATACAAAAATCGGGAGATCAAAACTCTCAATGTAATTTATTGACCATATGCACATCACCGCCAAACCTTTACATAGACATACTATGTTTACTCTCGTCTTAAACGTGCATTGCACATCATTAGTATATGATAATATGAATTGTTTTGTGGGCTGCTACAAGGTAAATCTCCATGGATCTGAACCCTTGCCTGCCTAGCTGATATTCTGTAGACCAATACGTTCTTAACTGAAGTCACAGAAGTACGTACTGGGTGTCTTCTGTGGCCTTCTCTCAACTGGTCATACCTGACACACCTTCCATGAATGGTTCCTAGGAGCTGTCCTTCACGTTGCCTAAGCCACTTCAATTGACTTTTCTGAATACAGAGGAGCCATGGATATACTCCAAGATCCTTTATGTGTGTCAAGTTCCTTATTGTAGCGCTGATAAAGAATATAGCTCTCCTTCAAAGGAACCTTATTTGTGGTACTTTCATCCATGGTCTTGTCTTCTGGGTCACTATCCAAAGCTCATGACTATAGGTGAGGATGGGGACATTAACCAGTCTTGCAGCACCTCTACCTCTGATGCACTCATTCAGTGGTCCCTGAAGATGATGGCTTATTACTATGGTGTTGCTGTTATTATTTCCAAGAACCATGTAGGTCCATAGCTGTTAATTCCAGTGTTTTCTGTACCAACAGAGCTATGCCTGAGAAACAGGCACAGAAAGCCGCAAACAAACACATGCCCAAATTCAAGGAGGCTGAAAATGAAGTGGTACTACAGGCCATCCAGCTCCATGGTAGAGAGATTTTGGCCATGCATTTCACTGACTGGCCCTTCTCTGATTGTGTCTGGTGAGAAACTGTCACAAATGTTAATGCTGTGGGTGGTCATGATTGTAATTATGATACAGATCACTAACAAGTGACCAATATGATCCATAGTGCCACCCACAGAGAAGTGGCTGTGGTAGAGATACAGAGAGTGATAGGTGGTGGGTCATCTACTGAGCCATTCCTTATGGAGACAGAGGATTTCCTGGCCTCACTTAACAGCAGTACCACCTCTGCAGAGTTCCACAGTACAGTAATGGACATCAGGGCAGATCTGGATAGGTCCCAGAGAATTTCAACTGATGATGCCCTGAGTATGTAGTCCTACTATCACTATAATTCCCTTTTTTACCTATTAGTCACATTACAATTTATAATTCCTTTTTCACATATGTCATATAGATACATCAGGGAACCAGGTCCAACATCCATCTGTACAATGTATGGGCAGGGTTCTATGAGCCTCTTGTAGATGTATATTTACAACATCTGTGTCAACCCCTAAAATTCCTCACTAGTGTACAGTGCGTGAACATGAGTATCTCAACATGGACAAATGTAAGGTGAGTATAGCATTGCTGAGCAATGCTTAAGCATTTCTGAATCACTCCTCCAATTTTTTTTGCTTCAGTATCATATGCAGCAATTCATTATATGGTCATTAGCATATAACACAGCTGACCATATTATTTCAGCTGGCCACATCACGTATCTGTGTTTACATAATCCCAACACCTTACACTAGTCACATACATTCACTTTGCATGATGCATTAAAGCCTTATGAATTCCACTTAATAGCTTAAGATGTTATTTGGGTGCCTATGTTCATGATCAAGACTTTCCTGAGATGAACTCAAAATGGCCGCATTTGTGATTCTAAAATCAGAGAAGCTTGCTTTTGGCTATGGGAGTCTATTCTCATCATAGATAAGCATTAGTAGATTAAGAGTGGTGAACAGTGCAAGCTTGAGACAGCTGACTCAAATAATTGAGAAAAAAAAATAAAATTCAGGAAGTGAAGGTTTACAACATATTTGTAAACTTAATTATGCTACTGTTACTCTTTGTTGCATAAGTGATTTTATTACTTTCAAATAGAATCCAGTCCTCTTTTTGAAAGAAAATGCTCTGAAAAGATCTGTTAGTTGGTAGCACAATTGCTTTTTGATCAGATATGTTTTGGTGTAGTGGAAAGCCAGTCATTTCTTACTAGAAATTCTGCAGTGATAAATCTGTCCTGGCATGTGGTTTTGTTTATATGCCTTTAAAACAAGAAACCAGTCTTTTCACTAACCCCGTTGTGTGCATCACAGACTCCCATTATGTTTACTGCCTGTATCCATAGATCTGCCTTTTCAAAAAGCACTTAGTAAACTGCCTCCAGATCCACAGGGATAACAATACAGAATCTGGAGATGAGTTATATTATTGTATCCATTACAGAGGAGTACACAGTAGCTGGTACACTTTACTTTATTATTTCATATTATCACAAGTATGTTTTTTTCCATGGTGGCGTAATCCAGGGAACCTTGTTGGCTAGGCTTACGTAGGCCCTTGGGCCGATAGCCTAGTACCTACCTATGAACCTATTAACTGCACCATCATGTAACTGAGGGAACACAAAAACAATTTTTTAAGACATTTTCATAAAAAGACTGCCACTGAGAGTTGTGCTTTAGAATGCCATATAATATCATATCACAAAGGATCAGTTTAATGATAACGTTGGGGATTCCTAAACTATCAACAACACCTTTATTGACTTATCACTTTTGACATTCCTTAGTTGCACTCATTTTCTTGCCTGGTACTCCTGACAAGGAATTGTTAAAGTCTGAGAACTCACTAGTAGTTAGATAAATTTTTGAACAATGGAAAGTAATTAGGCATTACAATAGATAATACATTAATTGCTTTATTACTACAAATATCATGGAAAATAATGCTTATGCAGTCATAGCAAGACCACATGACAGATAACATGCTGCCAAAGAAAAATTAGAATACGAAACCTATAAGTACATAATTGTAAAAATGGAAAGAAAGTGAGTCCACACAATTGCATTGTGCTATGTAGGAAGTATTAACTGTACTGAATTTAGCCACATAAACTGAGAAAAGAAGACAGAAATCATACAGGATGTATACAGAAGGTTAAGGAGGAAAGCATTAGATGAGACAGAAATGACTAAGTGAGTTGTTATACTTTGTGAGATCCCTTGACACTTCAGAAGTTGAAGCAAAGAAAACTGGCAGTTACAGATGAAAATGAGTTAGGGAAACAAGCAGCAAAGCGTTAATTCAGAACAAATGCTTTGAATGAAACAGACAGAAAATGAGCTTATATAAAATGTCATAGAGAAGAGATAGAGTTACAAAAGATAATGTATATATATGGTAGACAGTAGGAATGGGCAGTCACGGTGGTGCAGCGGTTAGCATTGCCACCTCACAGCAAGACGTTCTCTGGTTCAATTCTCAGCTGGAGTGCCTTCTGTGCGGAGTCTGCATGTCCTTAGTCGTGTGGGTTTTCTCCGGGTGCTCTGGTTTCCTCCCACATCCCAAAGACATGCTGTAGGTGGATTGGACACTCTAAATTGGCCCAAGGCATGAGTGTGTGCGTGTGTTTGCCTTCTGTGGAAGGTTGGGCACCAGGCTGGCAACTTGACACCATAAAACTCTACTGCCAATCATGAGCGGACAGGTGATCCGCTGTGGCGACCCCTAACCGGGAAAAGCCGAAAGAAGAAGAAGATGGTAGACAGTAGGAATACCTCTCAACTGTCCAGATTTTTGCCTGATAGTTTTGATCTGTTCCTCATAAAATGTTGGTTTTCTGGCAAATCAATGATAAATAATTGAGGGCTGTCAGAAATGACAGACATTTAGATTTCAGACTTCATACACTTCAAAAAAGTCATGCTAATGCAAAACCTGTTATTGTATCAACTTTCTAAGTTTACAGGTTACATTTTTAAAATTTGTCCATATTTTTGGGTCATTGTCCCTCCATTATTTATGGCTTTGTCAAGATTTCTTGCCCTAAGAGGTTGACAGCCTCATCAGTAACAGTGCTCAGACCTAAGAAAAGTATGGTCAAATGCAAGTGACATAATCAAATTGCAAGAATACAGAAACAGAAGTACAAACACCAGGTTACAGCACAAAAGTGGTAGGCCAGAGAAGTAGAAAAAAGATAGAGAAGGTAAACAGAAAGATATATGCATTGAATATATGTTATACAAGAATTAAGAAGAGTGGATAGCAAAAACATAAGCCACCAGCATGATACAATGATGCATATATCATCATTAGGGGAAAGACATCAAAGCCAGAAATCACTGTGAGAATACAGAGATATAAGGCATAAACATGTTAACTGAAACAGGAGTTTCATTAAAAATACATGTGAAGAAGATTGTAACAGATTAAAATTAATGCTAGAACTAAAGGAGTCTAACAGAAGTATATATGTATACAGGTCTGCAACTTCAGTAATTCAAAAGCTTGTTCATTGCAGAAGTGAAGTAAAAACTGAAGATGAGAAAAGCCATGCACTTTTAGGGATCAGTTAATAGTTACTACATTACCTTTGTCCTAGAACAGGGGTTTGTTTATCCCTCCCAGTGGTGGGCATTCATAACCACATATAACTGGTGAACTTTACAAAATAACACTGTTTTTGGTTTCGGATTGTTGATTTGCCTATTCTGGGTGGATCTTTTCTTGTGCCCCTTTTTGGGCCTATTAGGTTAATTGTTTTTTTACTCCTTTTATCCTATCAGCCAACTTTTACATTTCTTTGTGACTCAAATGGGGTTTACATAACAATTTATTGTATTTGATAATCAGGTTTAAGCATAATGGGTTTATTTCCCAGCACCCTTGACAGTCTGCCCAGGAGATGTCATATAGCTTTTAATTTTTGGCATTCTCACATCACAGTTGACTAACAGAGTTTTTTGATTGACTTAAGCAAATTAGCAACTTATGGTCATGGATCTTAATAAGCTGCTTCAGGGTCTTTGTGCTGACAAGGATGATATTCATGTATTTGGAATTAAACCTATGGATGAGGGCTCTAAGGAGAACAGCCAGATTGATCCAGTTGACGGTTGTAATTTGCTATTCACCCAGCTTGGCAAGAAGGTAAAAACTTTATGTACTAACATTTGGCATTTAAAGCATTTCAAAGCTTATCAAAATCAAAATATCACCCCGAGGGGTTTAAGGACCAAACTACAACCATTAGTTAGTAAGCCTGATGATATATTATTAAGGGATTGGAACCTGGCACAGCAACAGGCGTCCATGTCTTTTGTTAACATTCTAGCATCTTACTATGAAAGAACAATTGAGATCAACATTTGTGATGTTCAAAAAATATGTGAGGAAATGAAAAAATATGAAGGCCAAACAAATTTTAAGGACAATCTAAGCAGACTCTCAAAGGAACTGACTACCTTTGAAAATCATTTGAAAGATAAGAAGTTATACAAGTTTTCCAGAGATATGGAGGTCTATGAAAGGGGTAGGCTATTTGAGTCACAGAGAAGTGTTAGGTTTGCGGATGGAACAAAAAATACCACTCAGATACGCAAAAAAAGACCGAGATTTATATTGAAAAAAGGTAGACCACATACTACTTCCTCGGGGGATGAATTCTCCACTACTGACACTGAATCCACATACATTAGTGATTCCCCTGATCCCAAGAGGGGCTGAGGTCCAGAATACCCTTTAGGGGTAGGAGGCACAGGGGGGGATGCAAACATAGGGGAAAAAACCATAGAGGATCTTTTTCAATCAATAGTGAAATAAATCTGGAATGCTCAAATGTGCATAACATTTCAAAACATGTTTTATCACCTGAAGAGGAATCATTGTTGAATAAAGGTCTTGGTTTTATCCCTGTTTGTTTTTTTTTTTTTTGTGGATGAAAGCATTTTTGATTCTGATATATTATCTTTTTGTAGAAAGATTAATCTAAAATTGTTTTTCGGCCAACAGGATCAATCTCAAAGATCTACTGATTTTAGATTCCACAAATCTAATTTCAGTCCACCCATGGACAAACATGTTGCCATTTTCCAACAGGCAGTAATTAAAGATTTGCATTACCATTTAGGCTCCTTAAATATTATCAGACATAACTTGACAAAGGTGGAACAAAAGGCTCTTATGGATCTTAGGGCTAACACTGATATTTCCATTCTACCAGCAGACAAGGGTGGGGTGGTGGTGGTCATGGACTCCAGTTATTACTGGGCCGAGGGAAGTAGACAATTGTCCAACCCTCAGCATTATATGAACATGCCCACTGACCCAACTCCAAACTTTAAAAAAGAAATTGACAATATTTTGCAGGAAGCTGTTGAGGAGGGAATTATCAGTGTTAAAACCAAACAACAATTAATGGTCAATGATCCAGGTAAACAATATCTGTACCTATTGCCCAAAATTCACAAATCTTTGAATATGCCAACAGGCAGGCCTATTGTTTCTGGCATAGACTCCCTCATGGAGCCATTGTCGGCATTTTTGACTGAATATTTGAAACCACTTTTGCCATATGTTAGAGCCAGATTAAAGGATACAACTGAATTTTTACAAATTGTATCTGAGTCTCAATTGGAACCTCATTGGCTGATGTGTACCCTGGATGTTAAATCACTGTATACCAGCATTCCACATTGGGCTGAACTAATAGCATCAGAATTTTGGCTAAATAAGACTAACATTTATAGTCCAGGTTTCAACACATTGCTCATTTGTATGGCCGAGCATGTCCTTACCAAAAATGTTTTCTATTTTCAACATGAGTGCTACTGGCAAATTCAAGGCACAGCAATGGGGGCATCTTTTCCCCCAATATATATGCTGATTTATATATGGGATATGTGAAGGAGAACATCATATACAATGAACTACATAATCTGTATTTGCCAGAGATAGACATATGGAGATGATTTTTGGATGACTGTTGGCTTGTATGGAAAGGAGGCAGTGAATATCTGGAGGAATTAATTGAATATCTCAATGGAAATAAATAGGGGGCTGAATTTACAGTAAGTCATCACATAAATGAGATTCACTTTCTGGATGTTCATCTACAGTGTCAAGCAGACAACACGTTACGAACCACTGTTTACCGAAAATATCCACAGTACAACAGCCTGTTACATGCCACCAGTCTCCACCCCAAACATACCATTAACATTCCAAAATCCTAGTTTTTGTGTTTGAAGAGAATTTGCTCTTCACAGCAGGATCTTACACAATCCCATCATGATTTAGCTAACAGATTTTTAGCTAGGGGATATGGCAAACAGAATGTTAACTCGGCCATGCAATGGGCTAAAAAAACAATCCAGGAATACTTTATTAGAATATAAACATCAACCTAGGAAGGATAACAAGGACACCTTGAGAATGGTCACCACATTTGGTAGAAATACAGCACATCTTGTCAATGTTATTGACAAACATTGGAACATTTTGAAGACCAATGAACAATTGGATGACCTTTTGGGGGACAAATGCCTATTTTCTTACAGGCGGGGCAAAACGTTAGGTTTCCATTTTTCTCACTACAAAAAAATCATGCATCAGGATGCAATTTATCATCAAACACTAACAGGGGAGAAATTGGTTGGTTCTTACCCTTGTGGACATTGCACTTTCTGCAAACATGTTTTCAAAACAAGAATCTTTACCAGCAAAAACACTGGACAGGTGTACAACATTAACTGCTTCACCAGCTGTGGAACAGATTGGGTTATATATTTGGCCACTTGCACTTGTCAAGCTTTCTATGTGGGCCAAACGTCTAGACAATTTAGATTTCGAATGTCAGAACATTTAGGGGATATTAGGAATGCCAGAGCCACCAATGCTCTTTACAGACATTCACTGATTCACCATATGGTGAAATTTACTTTTACAGTCATTGACAAAATATCAAGCAATAGATCCTTTAAAACAGGGTGGCATAATATATTAAATATGAAGGAAAGAAAATGGATTGTAAAATTGGGTGGTTTATTCCCACCTGGATTAAATGATAAATTGTAACATTTTCACTTCCTATCATGGGTTGGATACCATTGGGTATGATTCAGTACTTTGTGGTTTATATCAAGAGTACAACAGTTCTTAACACAGAGAACAAAAAAAAGTATATCAAAATATTAATGAAAAGCATAAAGGGGAATAAAAGAGTTATTCCACATTGATTTTTATGTGGTTCCACATTGTTTTGTCAGCCTATTATTTGGTATCAGAATAATTTTGTTTTGGACAGGAAATTATGTCATGGATACCTAATTAGATTAAGTATTTATTGCAGGGTTATTACTGCTATTTGAGATGTACCACTGATGAAAGCTTTATGCTGAAACCGGTCTGGTTCCTATAATAAATCTTCATGCTTTCAAGGTGCTGGCTTTCTTTGTTTATGTTAAATATACAGGATGCCAATTGCGGAGGATGTAATAAGTAAAATCTGTTGTACAGAAATTCACAGTAACTGTTTTTCAAACACCTTTATTGAATTATCACTTGTGACAAAGGCAGATTTACATTCATGTAAAATTAATCAAACTATATTAACATAAATACTATACTTTACATATATTGCTATATATCATATAACCTAAGCAACATTACATAAATTATTCAGTTCCTGCCTTTTTTTAACAAAAAACATCTTTAGTAAACCATCACTTACTACATAGGCAATCATACATTTATATAAATGAAAACAAACCACACGGACACAATTCTAGTTGCAAGCATTTTATACCACAAACCATACTGATACACTCCCAGATGCAAACATTATACTAGGATCATAGGAAGTTACTAGGCTATTGGCCCTGAGGTCCTTACAAGCATAGCCAAGAATTTAGCTCATGTTCTGACAAGTCAGCACCCAATGCCCGTGTCCAGCAGGGACACAGGTGTAATCCCAGGGGTGTATTTTCTGTTCCCATCCAGTTATCCAGGTTGTACTTAAAAAGGGTTAATGAGGCATTCTGCTTGACATGGAAAGGGAGCCTAACCCACAGAAGGGGGAGTCTCTGGGACACAAATCTGTCCTGCCAACAAGTCCTATTGATGTCACAGACCAGGTTGGGGTTGCATGTGCAGGTTACTTGAGTGGAGCTTGACTTGCGGATATAGAGCATTCCCATCAAGGCAGGGTCTGACATACAAAGCAGTGATTCTCCAGGTGAGGAACCACTGTGGTCTCTCCAGCTGCTGCACGTGCTTTGTGAGGTACATGCTGAAAGGGGTATTGTACTCAATAATGGGTCTTATAAGGGAAGAATACAAGGATGTTATGACCTCTTTGTCCCTGAATAAGATACCCTTCCTAATAAGGTGACATCTAGAAATTTTTCTGTACTATGGAGGCAATATGGTCATCAGTCAGTTTGCTATCAACCTGGGTACCCAAGTCTCTCATGACTGATTGTGTGCTTAGGTCCTTGTTATTAATGTGATAATTTATGGGGGTGTCACTCTCCCCAAAGGAGATGATGATGCATTTTTTTGGCATTCAGTTTGAGACCATGTTTCTGGCACCAGTAATTTGTTTGGGTGAGGCCCTCTTGGAGGATGTCCACATCTCTAGTGAATTGTTGACAGCGCCAGGCTTGCAGTCATCTGCAAAACTGGTCAGCCATAGCCCACTGGTTTTGGCCTGTACCTCAGAAAAGTATATTCCAAACAACAGAGGCCCCAAGACAGATCCCCAGGATACACTGCTCATTATAGGTCAACTGCTTGAGGTGGCTTCCCCTATTTTGATTAAGTGTGTTCTATCAGTGAGCCTGTTTGCTACCCATCTGGTAACATATGGAATGATTCTTAGTTGAGAGAGTTTATCTATAATACCCGAGTGGGGAATAGTATAGAAGACTTTGGCCAGGTTAAGGTAGGTGGTATGCATCATCTTCCCCTCGTCCATGGCTTTGGTGACTGTCTCAGAGAAGTCGACCAAATTTAACAGGCATGACCTCCCCTTGACAAAATCAAACTGTCTGGGATCAAGTGTTTGGAGGTTGCCAATGTCCTTGCTAATGAGGTTCATGATAATCTGTTCCATGGCCTTGCAGATCAGGCTAGTTAGGCTGATGGGTCTATAATTTCCTTGCTTGGTGGACTCTCTATCTTTTGTGCAAAGGGATGACAGAGGCTGTTTTCCATTTGGCTGGGATGAAGCCAGTACTCAAGCTTTGGTTGAATAGGGTGCCTAATGGTGCTGCAAGTTCCTGCCTGGGTTCATGTAGGATGCAACCTGGGATGTTATCAGGTCCCATGGAGTCTGTATTTTTTGCTTTTGAGAGGGCAGTGATGACTTGCTCCCTAGAGATAAGCGGAGTGGGCAGGTGCTGGGGATGTCTTGATTTACTGATGGGGGGGAGGACAGAGTGGTGAAGTTTTCACTGAACCTGTCTGCCAACAGGTTGGCTATATCTATGGCATTTGTGTATGCGGTGTCTTTGACTACAGTTCTGAGCAGATCTGAATGCTTCCTTTTGAGACTGAGGACATATGTGAAGAAGGCCTTATGATTGACCTTAGTAGATGTGGCCAATTTGGACTCAAAGTTTGATTTGGAGGATTTCACGAGTGCTCTTATTTGCTTGTCCAGACTAAGGAGAGATTGCTTCCAGTTAGGCACCTACTTCTTCTTGGTTGTGGACAACACTTTTTTCCTTTTATTATAGAGTTTATTTATTGCAGATTTCCACCAGACAGGTTTATTCTTTCTTGAGTAGGATGATTTTGTCCTGTCGGGTATTCCTGATTTCATTGCAGCTATATAAATGCCTATATACTCTTTTGGTGTAGGTTTGGGCATTTGTGCCAGTTCCTATGGAGGGGGAGGGGGTTGTGAAGCTGTTTATACCTTCCCTCAGGGGGCTGTAATCAGCTTTGGTGAAGTTTTTATGTTTGACCCTAGCAATGGGGGTGGTAGGGGGAGATGGTGACTTCAGAAATGACCACTTTTTGGTAAGATCTTACCAGGGAGGATGATACCATAGGAATGCTGCAGTGGCTACTCATGTTGGTTAATACCAAGTCCAAGATATTATCATCTCTTGTGGGAGTATCAACCAGCTGGTTCAAGCCATTTGCATTGATGAAATCAAAGTATTTCTGGGGGTTTGTGTTTTGGCATGGCATAGTTCTTCCAATCTATGGTTGGATATTTAAAGTTGTCCAGGATTAGGGTAAAGAGTTGAATCTTGATAGATTTGAAGAAGTCCAGATAGGTGGCGTGGGCATCTTGAGTCAAAGTTGAGGACCCATAGCTAGCTATGATTTGAATAGAAGTCTTGTCAACAGTTAACTGCACCTGGAGTGTCTCCTGTGCATCATACTGTTTGACCAGCCTGGCGGTATGTATGTCTTTAATATATATTGAAACTCCACATCCTTTTGCTTTGCTGCCAGCAGTTTGGGGCATGAATGTATGATAGGCTGAGTAACCTCGTATGGCTGGGGCGCTGTCCGCAGATTTGAACCAGGTTTCTGTGACTGCACAAATCTCAGCATCTTCCAGGGTTAAGAATGTTTGCACTGAGTGCAGTTTCATGTTTGGACTCCTAGTGTTTAGCAGCATGACCTTTAATTTGCATTTTGATGAAATTTTCATGTTGGTAGATTTGACCTCATGGCATTGCCTAAAAAAAGCACTATGGGGGAGGCAAGAGCCTTTGTCAGAAGCCTGTAGCTCAAGGGAGATAGATGCCCGCCATCTCTGACAAAGCATCGTGGACTGTCGATCACTTATTATCTACCCAATCCTTCTCACTCAAACATTACATAGCTCATTTAAGTTAAGCCGCCTTTTAAACATTATTCATAGGTTCATAGGTTCATACTAGGCTATCTGCCCTAGGGCATTTATAAGCCTAGCCAGAGTGTGTTTGGCTTTTGCCGCCCATTTTAAATTGATTTTTTGTAAACCTACGATCCCCCATCCATTCATCAAGATTCCTCTTGAAGAGAGTCAACGAGGGACTCTGCCTAACCTGGACTGGGATTTTATTCCAGAGTGAAGGGAGCCTCTGGGTTATGAATCTGTCCCTCCAGCATGTCCTATTTATTTCAGTGCTGAGGTTCAAGTCTCTCGAGCTCGTAGCTCGATGGGATTTGGATTTTCTGAGGTGCAGCATGTCCATTAATTCCTGGTTGGAAATGGCTTTATACGTCAGGCACAGATCGCCTCTGAGCAGGCGGTATGCCACTGAGTAGAGCTGGAGTTTCTTAACCGGGCAGCATATGGCATCTGTTTGAGCCCTTTGATCCTCTTGGTGAGGTACTTTTGGGGTCTTTCCAGTTGCTGCAGGTGTCTGGTAAGGTACATCCCAAAAGGGGCATTGTACTCAATTATGGGCCTGATGAGGGATGAGTAAAGAGGCACGATGACCTCCCCTGATCTAGATGTGAATCCCTTCATGATTAGGTGGGCTATATAAAATGTTTTTCTAACCACTTTGGCCACGTGGTTGTCAAATGAGAAATTGCTATCAACGTGGGTCCCCAGGTCCCTAATTACTTCTTCCGTACTTAATGGATTACCACTTATGTGGTAATTTGTGGGCACTTTGTTTTTGCGAAAGGGGATGACTATTCACTTTTTGGCATTTAGCTTGAGGCCATGGCTCTAGCACCAGTTGTCTGTTTCTATGAGGCCCTTTTGGAGGATGCTTGTGTCAGCTGGAGAGTCGATTATGGCACCCAGTTTGCAGTCATCTGCGAACTTGGTCAGCCACAGTCCTTCCGTGTTGGCCTGTACCTCTGAGAAATATATACCGAACAAGAGAGGTCCCAGGACTGAGCCTTGTGGGACGCCACTTGTAACTGGTTTGGAGTCTTACATGGCTCCAGCAATTCTAACCATGTGGGTTCTGTCCTTGAGCCAGTTTGCAACCCATCTAGTGACATAGGGGTTTATATTTAAGCTGGTGAGCTTATCTATAATGCCCAAGTGGGGTATTGTATCGAAGGCTTTTGCGAGGTCCAGGTAGGCTGTGTGGACCACCTTCCCCTAGTCAATGGCCTTGGTGACTGTTTCAAAGAAATCGACCAGGTTTAAGAGGCAGGATCTGCCCTTAACAAAGCCGAACTGGGTAGGATCCAGTGTCTGTAGGTCCCCAATATCTTTATTTATAAGGTCCATGATGATCCTTTCCATAGCTTTGCAGACCAAGCTAGTCAGGCTTATGGGGCAATAGTTTCCAGGATCCGTTGAGGCACCACCTTTGTGGGGAGGGACCACCGTTGCTGTACGCCACTCTTTGGGTACATATCCTGTAGTAAGGCTGAGATTGAACAGTAGGTTTATGTTTGGGTTTAGCTCGTCTTGGAGTTCATGTAGGACGCAGCCCGGGACACCGTCTGGTCCCATTGATGCTGTGTTTTTTGCTTTGGAGAGGGCGGCTCTTACCTGAGCATCTGAGATGTCAGGGGGGCAGCACTCTGCTGGGATATATATTTACCCTTTTGGTGGGGGGGGGAGTTTGCGCCGAACCTGTCAGCTAGGATGTTGGCAATGTCTGTGGGTTCGGTGTATTTTTTGTCATTTTGGACTAGTTCTGAGCATATCTGGGAATTCCCACCCAGGTTCCTAACATAACTAAAGAAAGCCTTGTGATTATCCTTAGTGTCCTGTGCAAATTTTCTCTCAAAGCTGGCCTTAGACGATTTTATGAGTGCCCGTAGTTTTTTGCTAATACTGATCAGAGATGCCTTCCCTTTTTGGGATTTTGCTCTATCATGTAGTAGCTTCCTCCTTCTATTGTATAGTTTGTTTATGGCTGGGGTCCACCAGACAGGACGTCTGCCTTTGGAGGATTGGATCTTGGTTTTATTTGGGATTGCATGATCCATGCATTCCTGAAGGTGTTCATAGAATGCGTTTATAAAGGATTCTGCGGTCTGGGTCGTATTTTCCACAGGCCTGGGGGCTTTGAAGGATTCCACCTTGGTTTTGAGGAGTGTGAAATTTGCTTTAGAGAAGTTTTTCACTGTGGTTTTCTGGGCAGGGGGTGGGGTCGGGATGTGAATATCCAGTGAGATTAGTTTATGGTCTGATCTTACCAGTGAGGGATACACTTCTGGTCTGGAGCATAGAGTCCCCATGTTGGTGATGATCAGGTCCAGTATGTTTTCCACTCTTGTGGGAGTGGTAACAAGTTGTTCCATAGCATTTGAGTTTATAAATTCTAGGAACCTTTGGGCTAGGGTGTTGGAGCTAGAGTAATGCTCCCAGTCTATGTTTGGGTAGTTGAAGTCACCCAATATAATGGTGTTTGGAGAGACCTTCATATTTTCCAGTGTTCTCAGGAAGGCCGAGTGGAGTTCCTGGGTTTGGGAGGGTGGTCTGTAGCAGGCTATAAACTGGAAGGCAGTTTTACCCACTGTTAGTTGCACATGGATAGTCTCTGATGCTTCGTGCTGTGCCACCAACCTGGAGGTGTGGGTATCTTTGACGAATATTGATACTCCCCCTCCTTTTGTGGTTCGGTCCAAGGTTTGGGGCCAAAAAGCATGGTATGAGGTATAACCTGGTAGTACTGGGGTGCTCTCGGGAGCCTTGAACCAGGTTTCTGTTACTGCACAGATATCGATGTTCTCCATGCTAAGGAGAGTTTCGAATGCATGCATCTTGAGGTTTAGACTTCTGGCATTGAGTAGCATTACTCTTAGTTTCTTATCCCTTGTGATACCTATTGAGGTGGGTTTGTCTTTTGAGCCTTGCCTAAAAAAGGCACTATGGGGGTAGCAAGAGCCTTTGCCAATATCCGAAAGCCCAGGGGTAATAGGTGCAAGCCATCCCTAGCAAAGCATCGTGGCTTGTCGAGCATGTCATTCCAGGCTGACAGGCATTGGATCCCCTTTGAATGACACCAGTACTTAAGCCAGTTGTTGAAATTGATCATCTTGTCTTCATATTGTGGCATCATTCTTGGTGAAGGTAAGATGCTACTCAAGGTCAGGGTCATACCGGCCTGGGCTACATGCTCAGAGAGCTCCTCTATGTCTCTTTTCATGTAGTCCAGGGAGGTACGTCTCAGGTCATTCACACCAGCATGGACAATGACTGAGTCATATTTGTACTTGCCTTGGAGTGACCTGAGTGCTTGTGTTATGTGGCAGATCCTAGCACCCGACAGGCAGCTCACCGTGACCTTCTCCTTGTTCAGCCTGGTGAGCGGGATGTCAGTGTGCCTGATGATAGAGTTACCTATTACAAGTGTATCAGGTGTGTTGTTTAGCCTTAAGGGCTGTGACTGTTCGGCACATTGGCTTTGTGAGCTATGTGTTGCATGTGTTTTGTTTTAGGGTCGTGGTTGCTTGGGTGTCTGCTTTGGAGGTCTCTGCTGCTTAGGCAGATTTTTATTTAGAGCCTCCAAGTATGTTTTTGGGTGTTTATGTGTTTGGTTTGCTGTCGTGGTAGGTCTATGTGAGACTGGAATTGTAGTGAGTGTGGTTTCCTTTTCCTCCTGACTGGTTACACCAGTACTGAGTTGAGAGAGCTTAGCCTCCAGTTTGGCTATATGGTTGCATCTCTCACATGTGTTGGAATTTGTTGGGAGGAGGAGAGGGTTGTCTGTGTACATGAGGCATTTGTAACATTGCCTCAAGATTCCCCAGATTCACCAGTTGGACTGGAGAGGAGATTGACAACTGACTTTTGGACATGCTAGAATAGTACTGGAAATTCCTTTATAATTGAAAAAAAAGGGCCAATGGGGAACAAGGTACTCAAGGGGAGTTTGTGAGGGTGTAGTGCTTTTAATTTTTTAGAGCTGACCTATATAATTGCTTTAGTGAGCAAGTGCCAGGTAACTTAAATGCAATGTGCTACAGGTAACTTAAATGCAAAAATGACAAACAGTAACTTTCATTCCTCTCTTGTATGTATTGTTCCCACAATTCCCATTTTTTCCTATGTAGTTTGCTCCTACCCTTTCCTAAAGATCTCAGTTCTAATTGTTTTATCTATGTTACTATATTCACTACTTCCAGTATAGTTTGTTTAGATTTGATTTCCATTTTCTAGTAATTGCTTTTTGGCAGCAACCATTATTAGACATGGCAAGGCCTTACCATGTCTAGGCAATTTCGATTCTGTATCATAGCTCAGTAAAATCATCTCCCTCGTCAGACCAATCTGCTCACCCAACATCTCCAACAGTGCATCTTGCAGGGAATCCTTAAAGTCCACCAATTCAGCACACTCCCAGAAAATATGTTCCCAATTACCACTTACTTCCCCTTCACATCTCCAAGATTTTCTGTCTGCTTGAGGAAAAATTCCCTGGAGTCTACTTGGGATATAAAAATATCTATGTAAACATTTTCAGGCAAAATTCCTAAGATTTTTTTTGAATATTTGGGAAACATACATGTATCTTCCCATTGTTTCTTTGTTAATTGATTATCCAGTCTCTCTTCCCAATTCTTTCTAACCTCCTCTGACTAATTCTTATAGTTAGCATGCAATAGGACAGACTATCCTCAGCTTGAACTTTTACTAGCAGAAAGATCAGCTTTGGGGTTACATTCTACTGCTGAGACCATTTAACATTAGCTTCAGCAAGCCATACAAGAAATCAAAATACTAAAAACTTCAGTCATGATGTCATAGTTTATGGTCAGAGTGAGAAAGAATACACTAAAACTCTTATAAAAGCATCACAAAGACTGAAGCGAAAAAAGAAAAGTGCTGATGTAATGAAGAAACATGAGTCTTACCATTTTATATTTTGCAGGAATGACCTACAAAAGGTGGCCATAGCACAGAAGATATAATCTCTGATCAATGCAAAAGAGATCAGAAGTTTGTTAGGACTGACTAATTAAAGTTCTAGGTTTACAAAATACTGTAGCACAATCTCTGCACCATTAAGAGTGCTTAAAAAAGAAACATGCTCCCTAGGGTTTGGCAGATAAATAGCAACAGACATGATACAAGCTGAAGAAGGCACTTAACTCAAATAATTATCAATTTAACTTTGTTAACTAGATGGATTTAACCACAGACCTTTTCAGCCATAATCTGCATCATGAGGCAAAGATAAATACATTCATAAATAAAGAGAAATGTTATTTGTGTCTTCTTGTAAAAATTAATGAAACCATACAAATGAGAACAACACTATGTTGTAACTCAGCTTTATTGGTAAAGGTTTTTCAGCTTCTGTTCTTTATCAGAGTAGATAGATGAGAGGGAAGAATAGAAAAGTGTTAATTGCAGTGCATGTAATTATGTTAAGTACACTGATATTTTTAAACACACAGATAAATGCAAAATATTTTTCTCAGAGGAATGGCAAACTGTAAGAGTACTTATTTAATATATGTTGCCACTAGCAAATGTTTTATGTTGCCAAAATGAAAAGAACATTACACATGAGAGTTAAACAATGTGTTATCGATTAAAAATGAAGGTGAAAAAACAGGGTGTGATTTTTTGTAAGTGGTATTTCAGGTATGATATAAACAATTATACCTTTTGTCTAGTGCTCACTGAGACTCGTATCTTTACTGCTGTAGAATGTTGTTTGTTCCTAATCTTTGTAAGTGCCTTTAAGGCAATAAATGAATTGTATCCATGGTGTCTGGGTTCCCTACCCACCAGTATTGCATGATTTGCTCATTAGTCTAAGGGGTGTGTGGAGGTGCAACAGCCCCCCCTCCACACACACACACACACACACACACACACACACACACACACACACACATGCACACTCACACCCTACCCTCCTTATCCCCTGATTAATCACCATACTATGATCACCCACAGAGAGACAGAGACACACCCACACCTGTGCATATACCCCCCCACACACACACACACACCAAACACTACTTATTTGCTAAATTGCTCAGCACTTGCATCTAACATGATTGGGTGAACATGCACTTTTGTCAGTGTTCATTAACACAGGTGGCTGTGTAAGTGCCTTACCACAAGTATTTCTGGAGGGGGGAAGGGAGTACATGATTAACATAGGCCATTCCTCTGGAATGTCTAATCAACATTTGCAGTAGCCCAGAAAGACAACCCATCACAGTGCTCCACATCTTCATGGTGCAGTACTGTGGTAGGATTCTCTATGAATTGGAAGTGGCTATCACAAAGTGTATACCAGCTGTGCACCTCACAATAACCTTTACCATTTTGACCAAAAATTCATTAATGGGAAAACAACAGCTTAAAAAGTTATTCAGCCTGTATTCATAAGCAAGACTTTATTAATATAAACTCTGATGGCCAAGCATCCATTTGTGGTTGCAGAATCAGGGAGGCACTCTATGGCTCCAGGGATGTATTCGTGCCATAAAATCACATTAGTGGATTGTGAGTAGTAAGCACCACTAGCATAAGGCCTCCTTGGGTCAAGTATGTATCAAAAAGAAAAGCCATAATGTGCAGGTTAAGGAATTATAAATGAACCAAATTATATGTTCTTAACCACTGCTTGACAGTAATTCTCATGTTGACTGTATGAATCCAAAGACATGTATAAAGGAAAGAATTCTGCAAAGATTTGCCACTCAGGTCACTTTCAGCAGACATGTTCCTGTGTGCTGGAAAAGTTACTTATACATTGATTTGGACTTTGCCTTGATGACTCTGTATTATCCATCTATCCATCTTTCAGCTTTTCTTTGTGATGGACACAGAGATAACAAGCAGAGCAATGACTTTTTTTGGCTCCCCCAAGACTTTGCCTGGTGGCTCTTCTGTCATTGTCCATTTGGCCTATTTGCTTCAAATAACAGGAGCTGGATATTCCCAAGTGGAAAGGAAACTATATGTCCCATTTGTTCCTGTCCAGGAAATTTCATTAGCCATCAATTTCCCAGTGGGAGGTGGGCAATATAGAGGGGAAAGCTTGATGTTCCTACTTTGGTGGCCTTCCTTCTTCCTCTGGGATTAACACTTCCCCCTCTAGCAGCTCCTCTGAGTCTGCAATTGCTATTGCCCAAGGGAAGCCTGCCTCCAAGTGCCATTTCCCCTCACCTACTCATCACAGTTGCACTACAGTAGCCTAGCTTCTAACTCCACTGATCAGACACCTATTGCTCTCACAAAATGTTGTTTGTGTGGTGATTCAGGGCTGCCTTCACTTCTGTCCACTGCAGCCACCTGCTATGGGCACTCTAGATGCTAATCGAACTTAGGTAACCCATGACATAGACAAACTGAGCAGTTTGGTCCATTCTTCCCTATCTCTAGCTACAAGTTCGAACTCATTCTATGGGATCACAAGGAATTATGAGGTGAGTTGAGAGACATAATTACTCAAATGTGTCCTGGGTGTCTCCTGTGGCCTTCTCTCAGCTAGCCATGCCTGACACACCTTTCATGACTGGCTCCTAGCTTCTGTCCTTACAAGTAGCCTAAGCCATTTCAACTGACTTTTCTGAATATAGAGGAGCAGTGGCTATACTCCAGGATCCTTCTGGGTTGTCAAAGTCCTTATTGTACTACTGATAATAAATCCAGCTCTCCTTCAAAAGAGCCTCATTTGTGCTACTTTCATCCATGATCTTGTTCTCTGTGTCAGTATCCAAAGCTCATGACTATAGGTGAGGATGGGTTCACTGACCATGCTTGTTTCACCATTGCACCTCATTGCAGCACCCCTACTTTTGCTGCACCAGCTCAATGTTCCATCTCCCTTCCCTTTCTGCCTTCTCATATGAGCAAAGTCTCAAGGTACTTAAACACCTTTGCCTGTGTTAGCTATCCCACCCCCAACATGCAGAGGCAATTTCCTGCTTCCTGGAAGAGGAAAATGACCTCTGATCTGACGGTCCTGAATTAAATCCGAGTTACTTAACACTCAACAGAAAATTCCTCCAATGCATGCTGGAGATAACAATGGCCTTATGCTATCATTTACAAGCAATACTGATGTCACCCTGACATCTACAAAAGGCTATCATTTGCAAGCAATACTGATGTCACCCTGACATCTACAAACTGGATAGTTTACAGACCTTGTTTGTGCCTTAACATCCTACCCTTTAAAATCACAAATAGGAGGAGTGACAATACACACCCTTGGTAAAGTCCTATGTCCACTTTGAAATTATTTGTCTTATTCATTCACTAAGAATGCATTTGCAACTTTTACTCTTCAAACACATAGAATAGTGTCATGCAGCAGTGGTCAGAGACCCTGTACTGCTGTACCACAAAGGTACTGCAATGTAAGCTGTCATATGCCTACTCCAAGTGTATAAAATGCATGTAGGCAGTATAGTACTCAAGTTCTCTTGATATCTTCAATATATGTGCAATGATAAAGAGCTGTTTAACAACTTTAACAGAATCTTCATTATTTCTTCTGAATCACAGACTCATCAATCAGATGGAGTCTCTTTCCAGCTACGTGACACATATTTTCTCAGTGAGTTTGAAGATTTTGATCCTTCTATAGGTGAAACATACTCTTCTGTTTCCTTTTTGAAAATGGGACCCACTTGCCTAGCTTGGGCTCTCAGAGGTACTGTCCAAGCCTTCAGTGTAATACTGAAAAGGATTGTTGGCCACAAAACTTCATCAAAACTCCAATGTCCAACATCTTCAGCATTTATACGCAGATCTCATTCACCCCCACAGCTTTGCCACAGTGGGAGAGTTAAATCGCTGCAATGACCTTTTCTACTGAAATGGAACCAGTTCTACTATCTTCTTCTGGTTCTGCTTTCTAGGACATGTTCAGTTAATTCAGAAGCTTATCAAACAGTTCCTTACAACTATCTACAGTGTCATCATTTTTTTTACCCCTTACTCAAAACAGTCTGGACCATCCTTCCTTTAATAGTTTGACATCACTTCTTTGAGGCAATCTAAAAATCATTCTGCACAGCATCACCAAACACCTGTTACACTGAAGCCTTTGTTTTGGTAACTGCCATAGCTGCTTCCATCCTCACTTGTTGGTCACTGTTAGTCGTATCTGGAAGTTACCTGACCAGCACTGCATGAAACTTCTCTTTGTTTAACCTAACAGACTGCCTTTCCACTTTGGCCCACCAACATCCTAAGACTGATACCATAGAAAGCAATGACCCCATTTTGTCCACAGCTCCTTTCCACAATCTCAAATATTGAGGCCTGGAAAACAGTCTTCAGCTTCTACATTTCTGACCTTCTCAGACATGGAAGAAATTGCTCTGGAGATGGGGGAGTTACCCCCCATATAAAATCACTGTTCTGTCATTCCCAGAATACCCTCACTATGTTTATGTGTTGTGTGTTTCTTGGGTATGTGCAGTCTGTGGTCCAGCTATGTGACTTGTTTCCCCACAATATGCTGATTAGTTTACAGCCCAGCACCTTTCTTGACACAAGTGTGCAGGTCATACATTCTCAGTACTGATAACATGACTACACTGTCAGTCCCTGGCATTTAGCTCAAGCAGCTCTGTACTAAATGCACTTTTACATATCCTTATGTTTGAACATACTTTACTCAGATCATGACCTTATCATGGTAGATGGGTTTGTGTGCCCATGTGTCAATTAAAGCTCTGTGATTTAGAGAGGTATGCACTTAGGAGTTACCTCTGGGAAACAGGTTTGACAGTAGATGCTAGACCAACATCATATGCACTTAACAACTATTCAAAATATTTGATTGTCTTGGAGTAGATATGTAATTTTCTTTTCTTTATTAAAGATATTAACAAATAAATTACGTTTTTTATTTTACTTTTTCGAGAATATCTTATTTATTTATTTATTTATTTATTTGTAACATTTGTTTACCTGGAAAGTCCACTGGACTTAAAAGAGCCCATTATCAGTGGAGGACCAGGGAGAAAAGCTCCAACAAGAACATAGATACAGAAAAAAATGTAAACATTAATTGGTGCAGAAGTAGAAATAGTGTTGCAGATAGTAAATACAGTAACATATACAGAATATATACATAAAAGCAGGAATCTAGTTTGCTTGATTACAGTAATATATACTGAAAATATACATTAAAGCAGAATTCAATTAATTCAATCATACAGGTATAAACAGAGATATATTGATCAGTATTATTGTACCAGTATCAACAAGTGAAGATAAAAATAAAAAATAAATATGGAGAAAGTATCATCAGTCACTAGTAGCAAAAGACATAGGAGTTTAGTAATCATATAAGGAGAGTGAAGAGGTTAGGTTATAGAGCAGGAAAATAGCCAGGAAGAGTTGAGATGATTTTTCAGTATTTTATTTTATATTTAGGTGTTCAGGTGTTGTCAACAAAGCACTGAGTTCACCTGTGGGATAGATACCCAGTACGTTGAGGTACACAAATGTGAATTTGTTGTGTAAGTAGCTGGGTTACTAGCTTCACAGTTTAATTGATATTTTATATGTCATACCATAGGTTAACTTCATTTCAGTTCAATTTTATTTGGCACTTTGTGTTTAAAAGAACACAGGTCAGGTTTCATAAATGTTTCTGTAGGGTTGTTAGTCTTATTCTGCAAAGTGAGCATCACTGGGATGCCCCTCTTAAAGTAAGTTGGCTACTGGCTAGGGAATACTGCAGGCTTATCTTTTTTTAAAAAATAGGTCAACCTTCCCCTCTAGCAAACAGACTGAGGATGAACTATGTCCACTATTCTGTGAGACCAGCACTTTCCTCCAAGTCATACAACAACCTACAAAAAAATTGCCATGCCTTTTTATTCTTAGACCTAAAAATCTTAGATGCCTGCCTTTCCTTTCCTTAGCAAATTCTCTAATCTCAAGCAGTTTAAGGCAAGTTGTAGGTGTTTTGGCCATTTTTCCTGTTACTAGAGTGCTTTTCTGATTCAACATGTATATTTTTAAGACTTTTACCTGATGATTACCTATCTTGATCATATACCTTTATGTTTGGTCCACAACCTTAAATGTATATTATAATAATTTTATTATTACTGCATGCCTTGCTGCTTCTCTGCATAGATTGAAATTTATGTTTGTTCTGTTCAGTGAAGTGTGTAACTTTGAATATTACACTGCCTTTCATTTGACAAGTGTCTGGTATGGACACAGCCTGAAACTGGTCCTAGGATCATTTCCTTACCACTGTTACCAAATTGGCTATCAAAAAGAATACACTCACTAAATGATATTCTCTCTCGCTCTCAATATATATATATATATATATATATATATATATATATATATATATATATATATGTATATAATATATACACACACATATTAGAGATCTCTCTCTCTCTCTTTATATATATATATATATATATATATATATATATATATATTATATATATATATATATATATATATATATATATATATATATATATATATATGTATATATATAAAGTAGCATCCCTCAATGTTATGTCTGAAGTCCTATCTCTTTGGAATCTATGTTCCTTAAATGCAACCAAAGGCTAATAACCTTTGGTTATTTAAATTTATAGGTGATTGCAAAGTAGGAGTCATCCTAAACTCCCCTTGAGATTGACTAATATTACAAGAAGACATTGATTACAATATTAATTGGTGCTCTTAATTAAGGCCTCAGTCTGAATTTGAACAAATGTTGTAGACTCATCTTTTGTAAACAACATGATGGAATATACATGAGGTTGTCCTTAAATCAGTATATCACCAATGTTGTCAGAAAATCCTTCTGCTTCTATCATCTCATTGGTACTGGAATCTTGGCCAGATCCCACGCCATCTTTATTTCCCTCCAGCTTGCCCTCAGTCACTGCACTCTGGAATACAGAGCTCTGTTCAGAATGTTTATCTCTAAAAACTCTGTCATATAGAAATACCCCAGAGTTTTATAGACAAAACAATCCAAGGTTTGAAGAATTGCCTATTTGGATAAACAAAAATTCCATTTCTTATTTTCTGTGGCCAGTAATCTCTTGTGAGATGATCTGTACTTTCTGTCCCAAACCATGCTAAGATACTTCAAATTGTGCTTTATGTTACCTCCATTCTCTTAAAAAGAAAGAGCCCGTCGATAACTCTCATTCCAAACACTTAGTTCTATTGCCAAAATAACCGTAACTTCTGATTTTAGGGATAGATTCATACACAGCACCTCTTTCTCAAATGGAACAAGCTTCCAATACATATCAGACAGTATAATGCCCTAGCAACAGTTATACTTCATTGAGATAAATAGATTGGATCTTCTAAATTCATTGGAGAAGTCCCTGGCTACAGACTTCTAACTATAGTAATCAAGAAACTGTTACATGCCAGTCCACCCTATTCCTTCTCTGCCTCTTCTCTCCTCCAATTTCACTAACTTTTCCCTGTTTCTCTTGCAGTTAACAGACTCCAAGCTGAAAATCTCTCTCTCTCTCTCTCTCTCTCTCTCTCTCTCTGTGTCCCATAATAACTGTACCTCCTATCATAATCAGCTGAAGCAGTAGGTTACCTTCAGTGTTTCCTCTTTTTCTTCTCTGGCATTGTTTATTAAGTCTAACTGACAGGATATGAATCTATTGCACTGCATGTTATGAAACAGACTCAGAAAATGAAATAATCTCAACGATTTGTAAGCGTGTGTGAAACACATTCAATATGAACAGAATAAAAAAGTGTAATAACACATGTAGGGTTGTGTGGGTTGGACGTGAACTGATTTTATAGCATGCCAGTGAGGTTAGACAGCTGATCATAGGGTTCACGTCTCAAAATACAATAGCTCTGCATTAGCAGTATCTGTTCAATCAATGCACCATTATGTGTTATTTCTTACAGGTCACCATATGACAATGCTAAAACTAATAATTTTCAGCTGCCGTGAAAAGAATATATTATACTATTATATATGCAGTGACATTGCCAAAGTGTTCAGAAAAACCTTCTATGTGGCCCACCTAATCACAAAAGGGTTTGCATCCAGATCAAAAGAGGTAATTGGGCCCCTCTACGCATCACTCATCAGACCCATCATATTGTACAATGCCCCATTTGGGATGTACCTTACAAGACACCTGCAACAACTGGAAAGACCACAGAAGTACCTCACCAAGAGGATCACTGGCCTCAAGCAGGTGCCCTATGCAGCTCGACTGAAGATACTCCAGCTGTACTCGGTTGCATACCGCCTACTCAGAGGTGATCTCTGCCTGACATACAAGGCCATGCCCAACCCAGAATTGATGGGCATGCTCCACCTAAAGAAAACCATATCCCCTCGAGCCACACACTCCAGGGATCTAAACCTCACCACAACAATAAATAAGATGTGCTGGATGGATAGATTCCTGTCCCAGAGACTTCCCATGCTCTGGAACAAGATTCCAATCTACATTAGGGAGAGCTCCTTGCTAGCCCTCTTCAAGAGAAACCTTGACGAGTGGATTGGAAACAGAAAGTTTACTCCAGGGATCACTTCAATGGCTCTGCTGGATAGAGGCACAGGGAACTAATCTAAGGGGGTGGCGAAAGCCAACACATTCTGGCTAGGCTTATAAATGCCATTAGGCAGATAGCCTAGTACCTACCTATGAACTTATGAACCTATGAACCTAAGAAAATATTGATATAATGTTGAGATTGGAACTGCTGTCTAATTTAGCAGCTGTGTAATATGATTTAGAGCCTTGTATTTGGAATTCTGATAAACTCAGTAGCTACTCCTGTGAAAATCTAAGCATGTGAGTGCTGTGAATAGCTGCTTTTATTATGGACTGCATTTAAAGATAGCAGTAAATGTGGTATTCTCAGCAAAGATTACTCATAGTGCCTATCTGAATTTTCCATCTGATAACTACTGCACACAGACTACCGTGTAAGCCTCCAGTAACAACAGTTTCAAATAAACATTTCTGTCTCTTGAAAGGATGTTCTTTGTTAGTCATTTTCTTCTCTTTAGATAAGGGGCTGGAACTAGGCCATAAGGAGCCAAGTCAGGCTTTTCATTCTCTGGATATGTTGACTAGATTCAGTAAGGCACATGACTTTTGAGCACCTTGGATGTGATCAATATGTACTTCTATCAGAAAGTGCCAAGTTATGATTGATTTACTATGACCTAATGAGACACTGTTTCAAAAACACCACTTCTTCAAACTCCACAACCTGATAATGGAATCATTGGCAGAAACAGTACAGTAGCAACAGGCTTAAACTATCAGTATCCATACGCATGGTGCTAGTTCTGACCTCATTCCCAGAAAAGTAATATTACAGCTGCATGACTGAGGTATTTTAAATGCAGAAAAAAAGTCTATAAAATATCGACGGTCATTAACTATAACATTCAGGTCCTGAAAATAACCTTTCTTTTACAAAACATGATTCACTTTGCTGAACTTTTTCATCCTGACTACTTCTGAAATATGGCATAAAAGTAATTTAATATCGAGAAATAGTCTTTCAATTCTCTTCACGTCAGCATTTTATTTTTTAAAATTTGTCACATTTATTGAGTAATAGTCTGTCAACTGAAGAACCTTAACATAAGCAGGAGTTTAAGCATGGCTAAGAGAGAAAATATTTATTGGGTTTCAGTGATATAAGTACTAGATACATTTTTCAGATAATTATAATAAATAAGGAATGATCTTTTAATATAAGCAGAAATTATTGTGGCTATTTGCAAAGCTTGTAGATCTGCAGTTAAAATTAAACTGATGCTTTCTGTATCACCTACATCATAGTGGCAAATATTTTCTTGTGCTTATTATCATGTAGAAAAAAATGCTACCGCCAGTGAAGAAGCATATATAAGATGTAATAGAATATCCTACAATAAAGTTCACCCACTTCAAAGTGTTGTTTGGTACGGGCTTTACCCTTATATGCTTTGGACTAGGCAGAAAAGACAAAATAAGGTTAATCATGGTGAGGTGGAAGTTAAATTAATGATTTTTAAGGTTAAAACAATATAATCTATTGGAAATCGTTTTATTACATTTGCTAGAGGTGTTCCACTGTATTTTTTTTAATTGAAATACCTCTCTGAGTTGTTAAAAGAAAATCAATATGTATCTTACAGTCTTCATATGACACATATATAATGTAAATAACTCAGCATAAAATCAACGACTGTGTTTTTCTTAAAGTTATAATAATGAATAGATTTTGTGTTTTGATAATCTGACAATCAGCTCTTTAGTATTGGGATAATGTAACTCATTACCTCTTAGATCGTTTTTCTGCCAGAACTGAGAAATATTAGCTCTTTTAGTGCCTCCATATAGTGCTGCTAGCTAGAAAAAGAGTGAATGAATTTAGGGGCATCTAATATTCTATAATGTTGTGGATTCTAGGGATAGAACTGTATCTATGGAAGCAAAGCAATGATTTAAGTGAAGGACAGGTATATCTGCACCTGTATGTTTCTTCCTCAATACAACAGATTTTAGTAATCTATCTGTCATTGGTCTTTTCCTGCAACACCACCAGCCAAAACTGTGAATCACTCACAAAGTGCTTCATTCATATTTCAGTCCACATATGCTCTGTTATTGCAGACCCAGCCCCCCTTAAGTTGACCTTACAGTAGATGAAACCACACATATAGACTCTATCAGGCTGTAGGAGAATTTTAACTTGCACAGTGAATTTCTACCATCAGCAGGCATATAAATAACATACAAATAACCAAAAAATGTGACTGCTTAGACCATATTTGGCAAATTATTTTTTTTATATATTGTATTCATATAAACAAAGCCAAATTCATGTCAATATTGTTTGCAACATTGTCTCAGATGCAGATCAACTATACGTGAGTTAAAAGGGCTAAGGACTCTAACCAGAACTTGTAAGAGATTTGGGATGCATGCCTTGGCTTAAAAAGACCCTTGTGGTCATTAACCTAAAAGACACCTATGAACCTATTAGTCAATGAACCTGTACCAGGCTGGCCTAGGTGTGCTAATTCAGCAATATGCTTGGCACAAAAGCAGATGGTTTATAAAGGCCTATTAAGTATGTTATGCCACATGCATTATGTTTTTACATATTTCTGCAGCCTTTCAAGGTAGGAGTACTATTTTCATCACTGGTTGCCTTCATTCTTACAGACTAATGAACTGTGGCCAATTTGTTTCTCATGAAGCATTCAGCTGGATGCATATATACTGCACCACTTTGCTTAATCAGTATAGCACAAGGTCTTTAGAGATTTTCTGCTTTAATGACTCACATTAATATTTATGCTTTAATGACTGTTAGTATCTCATTCATGCCATATAAATTCAAAAACTTAAGGGAACTGAGCACTCATTCATTACAGTAAACATTAATTTGCTGTTATAATTAGCAAGCAGACACATTGAGGGTCATGAAAATCAGTAATATTCATGCAGCCTATTATGCTGGCCTCACACTAAATAAAACTTTTAAATAAAGCTCTAATTAACATATGAATCTTAACAACACAAAACATGACATTTGCAGTCTTACTATTCTATGAGTTCATGAACTGTAGGTACAAACTTTTCTTGGTGAATCCAGTGATATAAGTGATGCTGTTTATGTCATTGGTTTATTTCAGTCAAACTGCAAACCACTGAATTCCCAATGGACTGCCAATAATTCTTCAAAAATCAGATCTGGTACAGCTTCATCTACTGCCAGTAGATAGACCAGAGTAGTAGGAAAGTGAATGCTAAGGTAAATGTCACTGATCTTTTTTCATTTTTTGCATTCTGTAATACAGCATTATCTATGTAGAACATATGTAGTAAATAATAAATTTATCACTGTATTCAGAATTTTTCTTTTTAAACTTTTTTTCAGTGTAGAAAGCTAGTGGTAAAACCCAGACATGATCGATTAATTTATATATTTCTCCTAGGTGAAGTAAAAGGATAGCATATGCGTTTCTTTACTAACATGCTCACATTATTTATGTTATGGATGTAATCTGAGGTGTACTTTTTTCTCCTGTATGATGCAGGATGAGAGGGTGCATCACAAATCATGAAGGACTATCTGATCAGACAAGACAAGTCATATATACCATTACCCTTCTGGTGAGTGAAGTTGCCAGACATTCAGCCATTTGACAAACCGAGTTCCTCCATAAGAAATCAATGTCTATGAGTTGTGCTGGCACTGATGCCCTTTTTGGGGGAATTTCCCCCCTTCTTGGAGTTGGTACAAACATTGAGTTGGTACACAATTTCAGGAGTGGGGGTAGCTTGATCCCCACATCAGGGGGTGCAGGGGGCTTGTCACATACAAAAACACTTTAAAAAATCTTTTTCAGCAATTTTTTTTTTTTTTGTGAATGCAGTTTGGGATTCCAATCCTTGGTGGTGCATTAGCTTTTGTCCACTCACAGTGGAAGCCAGATATACATGTTGATGAATGAGCATTTGATTCAATCACAGATTGGAGAATTTTAGTGCAGTGTGAAGTTTCAAAACTGTGTGCGTGTGTGTGTGTTTCACTATGCTTTAGTGCACAGTTAAGGGCAACAAAAATTCTTTTGAGTTCTCTGAGCAGCTTATGGCTGTGCTTAAGTTTAGTGGCTGTCTTTAATGTGGATGATTGAAGGTTCAGTGTGTGTGAAAGGAAAGGGTGATTTGTGGTGGTTATGGAATTGCAGCTTTAATTGTGCTTATTTCTTGATTTGTGTGCCCTGCATTGGTAATGTTTTTTTTTTTTTTTAAATGACATGCACTAAAATTTACTTTAATTACCCCAATTGCTCTGAGATTGTGTTGGTTTGAGTATGGCGAGTTTGAGTTGAATGACGTAATGAGTGGCAGATATGCAAATTTGAAGTTACACAAATTGATAATTGATTCAGAATACAAATAGCCTGCCTTTAAAATGCATCATACAGGAACAAAAGTATTGATCTTAGATTACACCCACAGCCAGTAAATAACTTGAGAAGTTGCATTAAGCACTGCATTACCTACTCTCAAAATAAAATGTTGTCAAATATTAAAAACTTTAATCAAGCAAAGGCATAACTAAATTAAAAGCATTAGTGCTTGTCATTTCAGTTCTATGAAATGATGGCAAACATCATGTAACCTACATCAGTTTTTTTTTTTGGCCTTCAGGGAAACTATAACTCCCGGCCACCTGCCCCTGTGGAAAATATTAACAAAATAAGCATGTTGTATTTTTCCCATTATGCACAATATAGAAGCAAATGGTTCTTTTTTTGGCTCGGTGTGTGTGTCTGTGTGTGTGTGTGTGTGTGTGTGTGTGTGTGTGTGTGTGTGTGTGTGTGTGTGTGTGTGCGCGTGCATCTGATGGATGGTTTGCATTAATGTATTCCTATAGCAGAGGCGTATGGAGCAGTGCTCTCCTGATGGATTTTGCACAGTAAGTAGGTCTTTTAGTAGGAGAGGGGGTGAAGCAGCCCCACTGCTGGATATGCAGCAGCAAGATGCAGTCAACAAGGGCAGGACTATAAATGGTATGTGCATAATTTCTTTATTCATTTTACAATATTTGCTATATAACTAGGTATACTACTGTTTTAAAAACATATTTGTTTGGCTGTTTTTTAATGTGCTAGAAATGTAGTTTTAATAGTTATTCAGTCCTTATAATATTTATTTAGTGGTCACTGTAGATAATTGTACTTTACAGAGTTACAATGGGAGGTGGACCCCTGAGATGATGGGGTCAGCACTTCCTTCTGCACAATCCTTCCTGTGCTTAAAGTAAATTTTACCCTAATTCATAGCATATTTATCACTTTTTGTTCATTTCTTACTTTTACTTATTGGACCTTGCCATTTTTCTAGTTTAGTATTTATCATATGATACGACTAGCTTCCATGAGGAAGTCAGGACCTTCTTCAGGGGAGAGATCCAAGCAAGTCTGAAAACACTGTGTCCATAAAATGTTAACTATTTGTCAATGTTTTATATGAGATGAAGGTAAATGCAAAAGGACAATAATTAACCAATGTGTATATCTGACTACAAATCACTATCAAAAAATCATGTATTGTGTTAATTTTGGTTACTCAGTTGTTCACATGTGTGTGTTCTGATTTCTATTGTAGTTCCAAAGACATTCTTTGTGGTTTCATGAGACTCACTGTGACAGTCTTGGAGAACCTATGGTCTAAATGTGCACCTGCCTTTGTACTAGTGGCATAGACTTTAGTTTATTTGACATGCCATTTCCTGTATGCTCGGTGGGAGCTATTTTGATACTGTGGTTCAAAGGATCTCATATGTCATGCTTCACCCTGTTTTTGTTTCTGGATAAGTCATGAGTCTACAGTTTAAGAAAAACTTTTTTTTGCTTCTACTTTTGCTCCGGTTTTCGGTGCCCATTTAGCTTTTCCTCTAAACCTGCTCAGTTGGACAGTTTATTCCTCAGGAAGCTAAAAGCCTTATGACCCATTCACTACTCATAAGGGTCAGGGTTTGGGGAAAGGGCTTTTATGTCATTCTCCTGGTAGCGTGCTATATGTTTCAGCACACAAATGGCCTTAGCAAGGGCATTTTGCTTGCTTCCTGAAATGCCAAGCTAAGAAGGCCTTAGCCCCTTGCTCCCATGGGATATCTTGTCTTGACCATGAAGTCTACCAAGGGAAGTGCACAGTGAAAATGTACACTGCATCATCACTCTGAAAGAGGCAAGCAGGCACTGCTTCCTCATATCCCTGCTTCCTCATTTAGGCTACTAACTTCAATGTCAGCTGGGTCATAGTCAGGGTTTATTTCCCTATGTTACCAGAGCTGCTTCTTGGTGAATGAACCAAACGTTGCTAGAAATCTCGAATTGTATCTGCCTAGTGACATTTGTTGTCGTACTGTTGTTGATTTTGTTTTTCTCCTTTTCTATGTGTTTCAAATATTTAATAGTCTGGAAACAATATTATAATGAGTGTGCTGAGTTCTGTTGCAGTTCTACTTATTTGTATATATGATCACAGGTTCATACTAGGCTAACTGCCCTTGCAAGCCATTTTAAGCCTTTTACCCTTTGTGAGACTCAAACCCTGCACCTTGTGTTTGTAAGGCAAACACCTTAACCATTAGGCCACGCAGTGGGTATTCCAGAGATGAGGACTATCATTCATTAAAGGAAGAACATGATTACGGGAATTTAATTTTTATATTTTAGCTTTACATTGGTCAGGGTACACTCCTATCCAAAGCATGGATTTCTTTGGCAGTTAAACAGTTTGCATTTGATTAGATTACTGACTATTTGTTTATGACTTATGGTTGCATCTCACAAGACATATATGTATCCCCAAATAATTGACACACTATCATTTCTTAACACTTAATTGTAGAATATTGATATTCCAGAAAATTTTATATGTAAGCAATATGGCATTCTGGAGATGCCAAGGTGGTGAGATGTTAGAGCAACTGAGAGTAAGAAAAGCACAAACTGATGCTAAAGATGCCAAAACATTTCTTTTTTTTTTTTGTATGTTTTTTTGCTCGTGTTTTTATTAAATATTTTGAAAGGAAAATATGATTTGCCGTATCATAGTAAAATTAAACATACAGTTTTAGGTTAACAACATAACTCATGTAAAAAAGAACATAGCACACCAACAAAACCAACTATTTACGTGGGTGCCTAAACTAATAAATACAATTTATGTCTTTAAAAAACAGATTAAATTTGTACATTATATCAGTCATTTCTCTCTAGTGTTTCCACAACTTTTTTCCAAGAGATGTAGTAAAAGGTAATCCTTTCTGTTCTCTTCTTAATAGTTGTTAGTTCCATTCAAGATACAACCAACACCATGTTTCCGAAGTCTTTAAATGTTGGAGAGTATTCACTCTTCCAGTTTGTTGTAATTATCTTGCAAGCAATGGCTAGGAGAGTCAGTATTTCACTCTTCCAGTTTGTTGTAATTATCTTGCCAGCAATGACTAGGAGAGTCAATAAAAGTGAAAGCTTTGTTTAGGAACACATTGAGGGATAGGAACATCAAACAAAATTAAAGATTTAGACAACTGAAAATTATCATTAAAAACTGTTTGTGAAAATAATTTATTTTATCCCAAAAAGTTTTAATTAAGTGACAATCAAAAAACATGTTGTCAATCTGCCTTCAGCTGTATTTTGCACTTCCAACATCCTATATCTTGTTTAAACATTAACTCAGTTTTATGAGGTGTTATAATAGATCTATGAAGAAATTTCCATGAGAATAACCTCCATTGTGCTGACAAGGAAGTTTGTTTAGAAGGTGCAAGTATTAATCTTTTATCGTTATCATTTGGAAAATGATTATTAATTGCTTTATAATAGTCACAGTGTTTTTTATAATAAATGCGTGTACTTTTAATTATTTTATAAATATTTGACAAATATATATTTCTTTGAACAATATGATTTACTAGAACAATCAAATGTTCTATAAACCTAGGAAGTTTTTGCCTAGTGATTGAATTCATTAATTCTAATCTACTTATATTGTCTCAAATCCTGTATTACCTAGCCGCATGTTGCTATCTAAATTAAATTTATTTTTGACTACTATAGACAGAAATGTGTTACAGGACCCTGTGTGGAGTATTGACAATGGTGCTTTGGTGCTCTAGCTAATGTGGCAGGGCTTGGAAGCGTGTAGTTTCCAGGTTGTGAGCATAGATCCCTATGCAAATGAGGTAGAGTTACTGAATAGAATAACGGGGTGATTATGTCCGCATATGCCCTCCGTGTAGGCAGAGAACCATGTTGGTGTCCACACAGGCGGTAACTGACATCAAGTGAGGATGTGTCCAATAACTGCTAAGCTGACTGGAGCTTAGCTTCGCCTGTCTGCATGGTGCGCCACCATGCTGAGCGTGGAAGTCTGGTGGGGTGTGTGCACTGACTTCTAAGCTTTGTTTACCTACAGCGCACGTGTTTCCACATGTTTGCACAGCGAGCTACTGTGCTGAACATAGAAGTCTGGGGGGGGGGGTGTCCAGTAACTGCTAAGCATTGATTACCTAAGGTGTGGTGCATTTGCATGGCACGCCACATTGCTGAGAGTATCTAAAAAGCAATGATGTATTAATTAGTTTTGACCCTTGTTTAACTTAAACTAGGGCCAGTAAATGATGTTAATGATATGCTAGCAGGTGCAGTCCATCACAGGTAGCCAATCACACAGGCAACACCTAGAGTAGAGCACTATAAAGTATGCATACAATCTGATTTTTCCCCATACTCTGCACAATTGCAGTACAGGCTTGAGAATTTTAACTGAGAGAATGCTAGGGGCTGCTGCAGGTCTGCTACATCTGTATGTACTAGATGCTGAATTCAGTGCTGCTGCTGCTGACAACAGGCCTAGGCAGAAAAGGAGAAGTGTATTCAGGCTCAGGGTAACCTTCCAGGAGTTCCATGAGCTGGACATTGTAGAGCAGTACAGGGATATACTAAAAGAACTCACTGAGCTCTGCCACCCTCAATTCAGACCCAGAGCCAACAGAGGGGAAAACATCCCAGTGGTAACAAAGGTATGTATAGCCTGTAGGATAATAGCCACAGGTAACTTCTAAAGACCAACTGGGGACATAATGGAGGTCACACAGGCATCAGCATCCAGGGTACTCCACCAGTTCCTGGATGCCATGTTATCACATGCCAGTGAGTGCATTTATTTTCCCCGCATCCCTGAGGTGAGGGCCAGAAATATGCAACACTTCTGTGGTGTAGCACATTACCCTGATGTACTGGGTGCCATAGAGTGCACGTATGTACACATTAAGGCACCACCTGGTGAGGAAGGTAGAATCTATGTCAGCCGCAAGGGGTAGCACTCCATCAACTGCCAGGCTGTGTGCAATGTCCAGGAGATTATCATGAATGTGTGTGCTGGCAGCCCTGGCAGTTATCATGATTCCCATATCTGACATGCATCACAGCTGTACTGGATGTTTGCTGGGGGGGACATCTCAGACAGCCATTTACTGGGGGATACTGGCTACGCACTGGAACCGTGGATAATGACACTCATCCGAAATGCACACAAACCCAAGGAAGAATGCCATAATGTGACACAAGCACAAACTAGGAACATCATAGAGCATGTGTTTGGGGCTCTGAAGTCACAGTTCTGGTGCCTCAATATATCTGGTGGAGCCCTGCAGTATTCTCCAGCCACATATGCATGTATATTGATGGTATGTGCTACGCTACACAATATGATCCTACAGAAACAGCTGTAGCAGGATCAACAAAGGAAAGGGACACATAGCCCCCCACCAGTGCCTAGGTCACCACAGCCACAGCCACAGGACTTGGAGGAGGGAACCCCCTGCTGATGTCCTTATAGGCAGACGTAGGCATGTTTAGTACATTCTGGCTTTGGCTAAGAGACAAAGCATAGCACATTCACTGATAACCTAGGGCCGTAGGGACTGACACCTTTCTCCTACTCACATGCATATATTAAAATAGCCGATGCCAGACAACCCACACAACCTGTACCTATCCATGTATTGGCTGTGTACTGCTTGCATCACACAGAGTCAGCTCTGAACTACAGGTCTGTCAACTGCTGATTTTGCAAGGTAAGACTCTAACCTATACACTAATTGTATGGATTACTATAATGTGATATTGTATGCATGGATCTGCTGCTGTTATGCAAGGAAATATAGTGGGCTATTTTGACAGATGTAACATCCACATGGGTCTACAGATACCTAGTCCAATAGTATGAGTTCCTTAATATTCACTAGGCCTCATGGTTGGAATATTCATGACATCAGGCAAAGGAGATGTTAAACAGTGGCCACACATAATATGTGAACAACTGTCTACCCAAGCTGATCATGGGCTGTTGTTCCCTCACCCCCAACACAGCAGTGTATCCATATAACTGCTTTAACAGAAAATCACCTATTGTATATCAGTGGACTAGGCAATCTCAGGGCTGTAACATAGATATCACTCACACAGTGTATGTCTCACTTCATGCAGGATAACAATGTACATATGTATGCTGTTGATTGTGTGATGAATGACTCCTCTCTGTCTCGCAACCTGTGTGGCTCAGTGGACTTGGGAAGGTAGCATGGGTGATGGTGTTGATAACTCCAATCTGGAATTACTGACATATTTTTGCATGTGAGGTAGTACTATGTTGGTGTTTTCAGAGACTGTCATACCTTTCAAACTCTTTGTGCAAGTAATCTAGACAAAGTCAGAAAGACTGGGGGATAAAGGCCCAAACATAGGGACAGATTTTAAACATTGTTCTCATAAACTTAGAAAGTTGCTGGAATTAAAGGTGTTGCATTATTAAATATTTTCTGAAGGATATAAAGTCTGAAACACAAATGTTTGTTTGTATTTAGTATAATGTAGTGATATCAATAATCAGTAATTCACCAGAAGACCACAAGTGTATGAAGAACAGACCAAACATATGAGGCAAAACTCTGGACATTCTGTGAAAATCAGGACAGTTGAGAAGTATGCAGACGGTCACTCTGTTGGTGGTGTAACATTACTAACCTCAGTCACATATTAAGTACAGCACACAGCTGGGAAATGCCATGGAGATTTTGAGTGAAGTTCAGTACAGCAGAAACAGGGGTGGATGTTAATGTCTGTAACATACAAAATCCTGGACTGGAGTATAGGTATGTGTGGCCTGGATTCAGTATAAATGTACTGACAATCCCACTGGGCATGCCCGGACACTTAGTTAAAATGAGTGCAATTCTGTTGCCCCTTCATCAAAATGACCTGTTATTTATAAATGTCTGTACTTACAGACGTACATGTATACATATCCATCTGCCACTATCTCTTTCTCTCTCTTACATACATAGTATATCTATCGCTATGTAGAATCAAATACATATATACCAATATATATAGTTATATATATTAAAATGATACATACACTCCCCCCATATATCTATATAACACACACACACACACACACACACACACACACACACACACACACACACACACACACACACACACACACACACACACACACACACACAGCTACATTTATATATGGATCCCTGTTATATACAGAAATATGTGTGTGGATGTTTGTATTGTCTGACATACCCCAATAATGGTGAGTAATTCTGCACTATCACACAGCCATACTGTTGCTCAAAGGATCCAAACTAAGTGCACAGCAGTACATAATCCACTTATCCTACAGACTCCAGTGCATGTAGACAGACAAAGGTGAGCAGGTGGTGTAATGTATAATGTTGTCAATGCACGTATGGACAAGACACATTGTCCCTGTCTACAGGTTTGCCTATGTAACTGCAAGCAGCCACATATGGCCATACTGGTAACTGTACACACACAGCTAGGATACAAATGGTTATTTCACTGCTAGGAGTCAGTATATAAGTACTGACAGTCCCACATACCTCTGTACACACATAGCTAGGATAAAAATGGTTATTTCACTGCTAGGATACTAGATGCAGATAACAGTATGAAACAATATCACTCTGCAGGCCACAGATGCTGTTCCACACAAGCCTAGTTTGTGTAATGCACAAGTACTGTGCCTGCAATCATATGTAAAACAGACATAATTTGTGGTGCGTGTGATAAATACTGTGATCTGTAATGTGTAAGACTAGATAAGTAGGGGTTCTAATCTCACTCCAGCCCACTTGGTGTGTGTGTGTGTGTGTGTGTGTGTGTGTGTGTGTGTGTGTGTGTGTGTGTGTGTGTGTGTGTGTGTGTGCATTACCCTGCACAACAAGAGACATGCTCTCATGGGCTATCCACCTCTAATAGTTATGCACTTTTTCGGCCTGTAACTTGCTGCTGGCTTCCAAACTGCCCTCTTCTACAAGGCCTGATAATGTCAGCCACCTTAAGACTACCATCTGACAATGTAGTATCAGACATAAACCATGGTACATGCGATAAATATTGTGGTCTATAGTGTATAGAACTAGATAGGTAGGTATTCTAATCTCAATCCAACTTACTTGGGTGTGTGTGTGTGTGTGTGTGTGTGTGTGTGTGTGTGTGTGTGTGTGTGTGTGTGTGTGTGTGTGTATCCAAATGGCATAACCTTGGTAACCTAGGCATAGGTAGGATTTTGCAGATTTTCATTTGTAACAGGTAATGTGGCCCCCCCCAAAGGACTGACCACAACAAGGCCTGCTTATGTCATTAAGCATAATATGTCCTAAACTGATAGTACTAGCAGACATGAGGTATGTTGCATGCAACATGTACTGTGATCTGTAGTATGTACCATTACATAGATAATTGGTCACATCTACATACAGTCAACTTGCAATACGTGTGTGCCTTGACATGTTCTGTTATGCAGTGATTGGAAGTGGTGCTAGCCTCAGTGTAGCCATGTTTGTATGTGAGCCTATTAGAGCATTGTACATCATGCTATGGAACCATAGGATGTTTGAAATGAACTAGAATAATGTTCATACAGCCCTCATGATCATAGACATCATCATACCCGTAGTTACAGGATCAGCACATATTGCCCCAGTCCAAGACAGACACAGGTAGACGCCCTTTGTTGAGATAACAGTCACCCAGACAATCAGACAGATAACATTTGGCGAGGTGCACTGAGATGTTCTGTGTGCTATTAGGCAGGGTTCTGTTCCAAGGGTGTGTTTCAGTCTGCTAGACAAATCTCTCCCACAAGCATGTAGTACTAACGTCATATACTAAGTTAATGTCCTTACAGTGAGTCATACAGCTACTATGCTATACAACTAATACAACATCATACAACATAAGGTACACAAATGTATGTGGTGTACCCATGACAAATGCTAACATGCAGTATCTGTCGGTAACCACTACAAGTGGCATGGTGAACCAGCACTCCATTACACAAGTACATGTTAACTAATATAGTCACCATGTGCATCAGACACAGAGCTTCTTTTCTCTGCATTGATAGCAAGGATGACAGGGATATGGCACAGATATTACCACTTGCACAGGGTGTTGTGGGGGTGCAGGAGGCTAGGCTGGCCCAAACGGTAGACAACGTGTGTGAGTTATGAGGGGATCATGTAAGATGGACTGTGGAGATGTGCCTTATGTGTCTGTAAGTGACTTGCATTTGACAGTGGTGTGAGTGTGTCCATGTACACAGTCAAGCTCAGTGTTAACCCTACATGTATGTATGTTGGATAGCATTGGACTGTACATGGTAGAGATGACAGTTCACCATCTCTGGTCCTGAACATGGGAACTGGCTCTGCCAGAAGTTGCACTAGCACCTCCATGCCCAAGTTCAGAAGTGGTGGTAGTACCTGACAATGACTGCTGTCTTCTAGGGCTGTGTCCCCCACGGGACCACCCAGGACCATGAGCACATGGCCTGCCATGTTGTGGTGTGGACAGCACCCTTCCCTCTGTAGCGTTGGGTGTACTGCCACTACAGGAGCAAGAGTGTGCACAACCACATGCACTCTCAGCAGATGGAGTTGCTGACCTACATCCACATGTCCGAAGCTCACGTCCAACCACAAGTTCCAGCACAGACAATGTGCAGTCCAAGACAGACACGGTCTCAACCCACCATCTGTCCACTGCATCAGTCAACCAATCCAGGGTGTCCCCAGTGCAGTGGAGGCAGTCACGATGTCAGACTGTGCTGCATCCATAACCCTAAACATAAATCTGGTGTTGCATTCAGAATGCGCCTGTGCCTCCATGATGGTCCAAAACATGCGCTGAGTGACCCAAAATGTGACATCTGCAATGCATGGAGGACAGACAGCAGGTCTCCTACAAGTACCCCTGTCAATCTACCTTTGTGGGACCTCACCATCTCTCTGGCTATGGCCAGTGTCTACACTCACTGGAGCCATAGTTGCCACACTTTCCTGTTCAATGTCCCCACCCTATGACTGTCCAATATCTCTGGCTTCTGGTAATGGGGTGTGTGTGGGCATATAGACTGTGTGTGGTGATAATGGGGGCATAAGAGGGATGTTTACCTCTGGGACTGATTCAGCACCTGACACCCCCACCTGTCCCTCACTGTGGCCACCATCATTATCAGAGTCCAAAGAGACACTGGCATCAGGTTGTGTAGGAGACAGACGCCAACCTCAATGGTCACCTGAAATACATTAATACCTGAACTATTGTATACGAAAAGTCTGCAAAACTCATAACAAAAAAGAGCCACAACTGAATTAACAGTCAAACAACTTTCTTCTCTAATTTCATCCATAAAACACTTCCTCGGAACAAAATACAAATTCAACTCAGGACCTTTATAACAATCACTTGAAGTAAATCAAGTAAAACATGACCAGTAATATTTACCTTTTAATTAATCAGTATGACAATATACTTGAAAAAACAACACATAAAAACCCAGTACAACTCTCTTAACAAATATATGGAAATACACATTTCACTGCCTAATGTATTTACCTTCAACCTGTTGTATTTTAAAAGGCATTAGATTCCCTGCCTCATTTAAACCAGGTGCCTTATCTACTCTTAACTGTAACTGTCAAAGTGTATCTGTTTGTTGAACTACACTCCCCTGACTACTCCTTCTAGAAATCTTAGGTACCTGTTCCAGACTGGAATTTAAAAATATCCCATAATACACACATAATTATGTTTACATAGGGCATTATTCTGGCCCTTAACCATACTAGAATAGAGCTTCTCCTTAAAAAAGAAATGCTTACCAGGAGCAGGACCATGGCCTTGGACATACCTGATAGACCTGTGAAAAGTTTAGGGTGGGGTAATGTCAGGACCACCACATGTTGCAGCATAACAAGGTAATACATCCATATATCTCACATTTACAATAGCTACTGTGCTACTTGTTGTATTAGTCAAAATCTGTGTATGAGTGTATGACTGAGGTTAAATTGCCCAAAAGAACAAAGACCTGACACCCACATAAAAGTATCTATAGTCTGGCACATTAACTGCAACAGTATTATAATTTACAATGCTGATCACAGTAAGCTTACCTGCACTCTCCTCAGCTGTGGAACCTGTGGCACCCACCTCCATGATGTATGGTCTGATGGATGCCTGGGAGCTGTTGTGTGTGCCTAGGTATGGCAGGAATTCCTCAGTGACCGAGAGTGGTTGTTCCACTGCAGGCCCTCCACCAGTGACAGCATGAACCTTGGCTAAATCTGCTGCCCTTTGTTGCGCAGCATTTATCATGCCAGTTGCCCGGTGCCAAACCTGCTCATATGTCCTGCCCTGCTGGCCAGTGCCATTCACATCATGGACAAGGTCTGCCCACAATGCAGCCTGCAGTTCCCTGCTTTGTCTACCCATAGATAGTAGGATGTGATGATGTTGCCTTAGTGCTTGTAGAATAATTTCATTCTCTGCATCCGAGAAGGGTGCATGGCATCTATGGTGTATAATTCCTGAAAGACAACAAAAGGGGGAACACATTCCAGGATCACATATGTGAACGTAGACTATGTACAGATACAGCAGGCCAAAATGGCTTGCTCACATATGTCATACTCTACAGTGTGCAATCAAAGTGTGTGGATACAACTGAGACAGTAGCAATAGTCAGGTATTCCTGTGTGTGTCATGACAGCTAGTGCTGTATTATCATACACCCAACACTCTGGTCTAATGTGGTGTGTCCCCTATGGGCAACCCCTCGATAATATGTCATACGAACAATGCCACATAAATAGCAGTGTGCTATTACAACCACTATAGAGGGACAGTCCAACTAGACCAGTGTGCCACAATGACAAAAGACAATGCACCCTTGATATTTTGTACACCCTGTGTAGGTGTAAGACAGCAGGAGGTCACTGACATGTCATTATCACAGGTCAAAGACAGGCTTAATGTTGTAATCACTATTCCCTGTAAGTCTATTCACCATCTGCAACCCGTTATACACAAAAACATTTACATACCTGATGTAGTGCAGTACTCTTCTGTTGATATGTGGTAATAATAGTTGTCACAATGGTATACTCTGTGTGAGGAAGGTCTCATACAGAATGGTCCCCAGTAGCCAGCTGTGTTTATATGCTTGTTGTTTGTTTGCTTGTTATTTCCCTGGAAGCTAATTCCACCTAATACGCAACTTCTCAGCGCTTCTGTGGATCACTAGTGATATCTGCATTGCTTACTGTACTTATTTCCTTGTTTCACTTGAAAGAAAGTTACTGTTTGACGTTTTTGCATTTAGTTACTTGTAACACATTGCACTCAAGTTACCTGGCACTTGCTCACTAAAGCAATTATATAAATCAGCACTAAAAATTAAAAGCACTACACCCTCACTCCCCACTGGCCCTTGTTTTCAATTAAGGATTTCCCAATATTATTCTAGCATGTCCAAAGGTCAGTTGTCAATCTCCTCTCCGGTCCAGCTGGTGAATCTGGGAATCTTGAGGCAATGTTATAACTGCCTCATGTACACAGACAACCCTCTCCTCCTCCCACATAACACAAATACTTGCGAGAGATGCAGCTATTTAGCCAAACTGGAGGCTGAGCTCTCTCTCAACTCAGGACTGGCAAGACCAGACAGGAGGAGAAGGCAACTACACACACCACAAAACCAGCCTCACATAATGCTACCACTCCACTGAATCAAACACATAAACACACAAAGACATACTCGAGGGCTCTGAGTAAAAATTTACCTAAACAGCAGAGGCCTCCAAAGCAAACACCCAAACAACTGCTACCTCAAGACACCCCACAAGCAACACATAAACCACAAAAGCAGTGTGCAAAGCAGTCACAGCCCTTAAGGCCAAATACAACACCAAACATACTTGTCATAGGTGACTCCATAGTCAGACACACTGACGTCCCACTCACCAGGCTGAACAAGGAGAGAGTCACAGTAAGCTGCCTATCGGATGCTAGAATCCGCCACATAACACAAGCACTGGTCACTCCAAGGCAAGTACAAATATGACACAGTCATTGTCCATGCTGGTGTGAACGACCTGAGACGTACCTCCCTGGACTACATGAAAAGAGACATAGAGGAGCTCTCTGATTATGTAGCCCAGGCAGGTATGACCCTAACCCTGAGCAGTATCCTTCCTTCACAAAGAATGATGCCACAATATAGAGACAAGATGATCAGCTTTAACAATTGGCTTAATGTCTGGTGTCATTCAAAGGGGATCCAGTGTCTGTCTGCCTGGGATGACATGTTTGACAAGCCACGCTGCTTCACAAGGGATGGCTTGCACCTGTCACCCCTGGGATTCCGGATATTGGCTAAGGCTCTTGCCACCCCCATAGTGCCTTTTTTAGGCAAGGCTCAAATTCTAAACCTACCACCCTAGAAAACAAAAATGGGAAGAAACTGAGGGTAATGCTGCTCAATGCCAGAAGTCTAAATCTCAAAATGCACGCACGAGGCCCTTCTCAGTATGGAGAACATCAATGTCTGTGCTGTAACTGAAACCTGGTTCAAGGCTCCTGAGAGCACCCCAGCACTATTAGGTTTTACCTCATATCATGCCCCAAAACCCGGACCACACCACAAAAGGAGGGTGTATCCATATTCATAAAGGATACCCACACCTCCAGGTTGGTGGCAACGCAAGCTCGGAAACCATCCAGGTGCAACTAACCATAGGCAAAACTGCTCTACAAATTGTAGCATGCTACAGGCCACCCTCTCAAACTCAGGAACCCCACACAGCCTTCCTGAAGACACTGGAGGGTATAAATGTATCTCCAAACACCATCATATTGGGTGACTTCAACTACCCGAATATAGACTGGGAATATTACTCAAGCCCTAACTTTCTAGCCCAACGGTTCCTTGAGTTCATAAATTCAAATGCCATGGAACAGCTAGTCACTGTTCCCATGAGAGGAGAAAATATACTAGATCTCATTGTCACAAACATGGGGACAAAATGCTCCACACCGGAAGTATATCCCTCATTGGTGAGATCTGATCATAAACTAATCTCACTGGAAATCCACATCCCGCCCCCACCCCAAACAAAAAAGACCATAGTGAAGAACTTCTCTAAAGCAAACTTCACACTACTCAAGACTGGTGTGGTATCCTTCAAGGCCCCTGAGCCAGAGGAAACCACAACCCAAGCTGCGGAAGCCCTTACAAATGCCTTCTATGAACACCTCCAGGACTGCATGGATCAGGCAATCCCAAATAAAACCAAGACTCTTTCCACAAAGGGCAAACGTCCAGTCTGGTGGACCCCAGCCATTAACAGACTTTACAATAAGAGGAGAAAGCTATTACATGATAGAACAAAATCCATAAAAGGGAAGTCACCCCTGATCATTATTAGTAAAAAAATACGAGCACTCATAAAATCAACTAAGGCCAATTTTGTGAGAAAAATTGCCATGGATTCAAAGGACAATCATAAGGCCTTTTTCAGCTATGTTAGGAACCTGGGTGGAAACTCCCAGATATGCTCAGAATTAGTCCAAAATGATACAAAAATCACTGAACCCACAGACATTGCCAACATACTGGCAGACAGGTTCAGTGCAAACTTCACCCCCCTCTCCCCCCCTAAAGGAGAGATAACTATCCCAGCCGAGTGTAGCCTCCCGGACATCTCAAATGCGCAGGTGAAAGCTGCTCTCTAAAGCTAAAAACACAGCACCAATGGGACCGGATGGTGTCCCGGCTGTGTGCTACATGAGCTAAATGAGGAATTAAACCCGCACATAAGGCAGCTGTTTAATCTCAGCCTTACCACAGGATACGTGTCCAAGGAGTGGCGTACGGCAACTGTGGTCCCACTCCACAAAGGCGGCGCCTCTACGGACCCTGGTAATTACCGCCCCATAAGCTTAACAAGTCTAGTCTGCAAAGCTATGGAGAGGATCATAATGGAGCTCATAAACAAAGATATAGGGGACTTGCAGACATTGGACCCGACCCAGTTTGGCTTTGTCAAGGGAAGATCATGCCTTTTGAACTTGGTTGACTTCTTCGAAACAGTCACCAAGGCCATTGATGAGGAAAGGCAGTCCATACAGCCTACCTTGACCTTGCAAAGGCTTTCGACACAATACCCCACTCGGGTATTGTAGAAAAACTTACCAGCTTAAATGTAAACCCATATGTCACAAGATGGGTTGCAAACTGGCTTAAGGACAGAACCCACAGGGTTAGAGTTGCTGGCTGTGTCAGACTCCATGCCGGTCACAAGTGGTGTCCCACAGGGCTCGGTCCTTGGCCCCTATTGTTTGGCATCTACTTCTCAGAAGTACAGGCCAACATGGGAGGACTTTGGCTGACAAAGTTTGCAGACGACTGCAAACTGGGCCATAGTGGAAAGTGCATCGGACACGGATATCCTTCAGAAGGGACTCATGGAAACAGATAGCTGGTGCCAGAGCCATGGCCTGAAGTTAAACGCCAAAAATGTATAGTCATACCCTTCGGAAAAACAAGGTAACCCCAAGCTACCATATAGGTGGCAATCCACTAAGCACAGAAGAGGTTATCAGGGACCTGGGGACCCAGGTTGACAGTGGCCTTTCTTTTGACACTCACGTTGCTAAAGTGGTTAGAAAGACCTTCTACATTGCCCACCTGATCATGAAGGGATTCACATCCAGATCTAGTGAGGTCATTGTTCCCCTGTACTCTTCACTTATCAGACCAATGATCGAGTACAATGCCCCATTCGGGATGTATCTCACCCGACATCTGCAGCAATTGGAGAGACCCCAAAAGTTCCTCACCAAAAGGATAAAGGGACTCCAAAATCTGTCATATGCTGCCAGATTGAAGAAACTCCAGCTCTATTCAGTCGCATACCGTCTGCTCAGAGGTGACATGTGCCTGACATACAAGGCCATGTCCAACCCGGAATTAATGGACATGCTCCACCTCAAACAATCCAAATCCACCAAAACCACTAGGGCAAGTGACTTAAACCTTAGCACGGATATAAATAGGACGTGCTGGAGGGATAGATTTATCACTCAGAGACTCCCTATGCTGTGGAATAAAATCCCAGTCCATGTGAGGCAGAGCACCTCGCTGACTCTGTTCAAGAGAAATCTAGACCTGTGGATGGGAGATCGTAGGTTTACCCCGGGAATCATCTCTGTGTCACTGCTGGACAGAGGCACAACAAACTAATGGGCACAGTATTTTTTCATATAAGGGGTGGCGTAAGCCACAAAAATTTGGGCTAGGCTTATAAATGCCTTAGGGCAGATAGCCTAGTATAAACCTATGAACCTATGAACCTATGAACCTATGAACCTATGAACCTATGAACCTATACATGCTTCCCAGCAGCAGGTGATTACTTCTAAACCAGTCTGTGGTTCTGAAATGCTAATTGCAAACAAAACAGCTGATTTGCACTATCATCAGCCAATAACATGCAACCACTGTAGAATATATAAGGTCTTCATGTAGATTAGGGCCCCTTTCTGATATGTTGTGCTGGACATTACTGGGATGAGGAGACTACATCATCACAGAGGGTAGGTCTGCAGCAGATGCCTTTACATAGAAATGGGTGTGCTTCAGGCTGCAGCTACTGCTGCAGGTAATAGACACGGGCAGAGAGTGTGAAGCTTTTGGAGGACAACAAGCTGTAAGAGTAACTGTATGAGCTATCTCAGCCTTGTTGTAGAGCCAGGCCCAGAGTGAGGATACTCTCTACACTCCAAGGAAAGCATGTGTTTAGGGTAAGTATGTTAGACAATGGTATGAATAACAGAGGGGTCTATATTACTTCCTCGAAGAGGCATTCCTTCGAACGCCTCTTTATCGACCCTAAAACAGGAAACTTTCAAAATATCAAACCTCCACATAAATGATTTATTTCCCTTGGAAAGAAATCACTTGCCCTGGCTGTGCCCCCCACACCCCCACTAGCTAAATATACCAACTCCGAGATCACACTACAGTGGGGAAAATGGTAAACTGATGAGGATGGCCAAGAGATTTCTTTCCCAAGGACAGAAATTTCTTATGTGGATGTTGGATGTTTTCAAATTTTGCAGTTTCAAGTTCGATGAAAAGGTGTTTGATAGAATGCCTCTTTGAGGAAATAAAAGGAACCCTAACAGAGTACTAGACAGCATGTTTGGTGGGTCCTTGAGCAAGATGGGGTTATATATATATATATATATATATATATATATATATATATATATATATATATGTATGTATATATATATATATATATATATATATATATATATATATGCGTCTACCTGATAACACCGACATGCCAAAACACCGACAACGAAATAACCGACATGACAAAACCGAAAGTTCAAAAACACGAAACTTCATATGCCCGACAAACCACAATCCCGACAATCAACAAAACAAATACCTTTCCCGAAAAACACAGACACAACACAAGCACACCAAAAACTTTACAAACCTGCACTAAACCTTACATACACAACTATCTATGCACTAACTTTAACCCAAACCCTAAGGTCCGTCACTATCTCACACTTACCTTACCCGCACCCTAACCCTAACTCACTTAATCCACCCCTAACCCTTTAGTCTGTCACTATCGCACACTTACCTTACCTGCTCCCGAACCCTAACTCACTTAATCTGCCCCTAACCCTTAAGTCCGTCACTATCGCACACTTACCTGACCCGCACCCTACCCTAACGTCCGTCACTATCACACACTTACCTTACCCACACCCTGACCCTAACGTCCGTCCCTATCGCACACTTACCTTAACATGTTGGTGTTCTCAGTGTCAGGATTCTCAACTTTCGGTCTTCTCCGTTGTCGATCTTCCGGTGTTAGTTATCTCGTTGTCGTTCTTCTCAGCTTTAGGCGTTATCAGGTAGACCCATGTAACAGTCTGGTAGTAATTTGCAGTGTGCATGAGGGCAGTCCTTGTTACAAGCAGGGACTTCAAATGTGTATGTTTGTTGTTCAGCTGTGGTAATCTGCACTGTGACTCTGAAAGGATTGTGTGGTGCACTCTGATATTAATGGCCCTTATTTGCAGTACCTGAGTTGAGATTCTCTGTGAATGCATATTACTGCATGACGTAACAATTTATACACATATACATTTGCTGTAGGTATACATGAAGTGTGTTCCTACCTGCAGGCCTGCGACTTCCATCAGTTAAAAGCAGTCAATTCACTTGACATGCATGGTGTGGATAAAGCATGCATGACTTTGTCATTAATTGCTGGCTTCACAATACTAAAAATTCAGTGCTGCACACCACTGGATTTGAACTCAGGACTGTGTGTGGCAAAAACATACTGTTTATGAGGCATTTAACAGATTGAGCTACTGAGTCACTGGTGCAGCAGGTGTATGTGCAAGACATATGTGCACACCTACAGGCTGTGACAATCATGTTCTACATCCATCAGTATGTACAAGGCTTTATATAAAAGTATTTTCTGCACCAGGGTCCCAGTTGCACATGTATTTTTGCCATTAATGTCTTAGCAGGTGTCTTTCTACATGTTGCTGATAAAAGGGCACATGTAACTGCTATCAGAGGCCTCACTTACATCCATTATTATGTCTTTGGCTTTGTAGTGGTGTACTAATGCACCAGAGTCCCAGGAACACTCCCATGCTTTCCATTAAGTTTTATTCAAGTTTGCTCAGTGCAGTGCACCATGCAGCTATGCTAAAATGCACTTAATGACTGTAACTGGCAATTGCTATGTGTTTTTAAAGCACCTATTTTAACTAAGAGTGGCATGGCAGGTTAATGCACTGGCCTGCAGGTGCGATGGTTTTGGGTTCGAAACATGGGACAGGTGTTTAACTTGTAAATGTCTAATAGAATTTTAAGGACACACATAATCAATATAGCTCTATTTAGCTGATATTAGCAAAGCTGCACGACACAATAAATAATATAAAGAAAAGAAAAATGGGAATATAGAAATGTGGTGAAATGGGGTGCAAGCAGGGGGGAAAACATAGTGGAAGGCAGGTAGGGATGTGCAGGAAGGGTGTAGGAAAGAACCGTAACTATCCATTTTTTGTACAGCAACAGCTGTGCACTTTGACAGAATATATACATGGATTTGAACTCTCACCCACAGAGAGGGGGTGAGGATAAGATAACTGCATTGTCAAGCCAATTGCACAAAATTGCATGTGTCCAGTGGACATGTGGGTGAAATGGAGAGCTATGTATAGGGCAATATTTTTTGCGACAGATGCCCATTTTTTTTTTTAGGTGTGAGTGGAAGATTGGGGAAGGTAGATAGGTAAATGTGGGGGAGGTAAATTGGGTAGGTGAGGATGCATTTGCAGACAGACAAGACAGTAGACAGGGGCAGTGTGGGACACATGATGGGCTGAACACCTTGGAGAGGGAGGGTGTTGTGGAATCCAAGTCCCATGTGTCTCCAGATGGCAGCAGCGTGACTCACATCCCCACCCATGGTAATGTCAGCAATGCTCCTTCACTGCCCCAAGGGTGGCAGTGTTAGAGGCTGAGCACCGGGAAGAGGCTGCCCCAATAGGTTGGCCAACATGCCCTCAATCCAGCGCAGGAGCAGTCAAGCCACTGCAGACTATCCTGCACACCAAGACTGGCAGCTCATCCCATGTGATAACACCCCCTTCACTACCATTCCCAGAGGGGGGGCTGGCCCTGTCCCATGGGGCAGTCCTACCTAGTGATGCAGATAGTGTAGGGGAAGCAGAGGGGGCACCACTGGTCTGGGTAACAGACATGCTGGGACCCGGTGCCTTGGCCAGTTGAGAAAAGTTAGGGGGATCAGCCAGAACTGGCCTACCTTGACATGCTGTGGTGATAAAGGTACAGCAATAGGTTAAGGTTAGTAATAACCAAACCTTGTTAGTATTAACAGAATGTAACATCATTTTAATTCATACTAATACATATTAATGTATAGTATGCGTAATCCAGCAGTAAATAGCATAACAGTCAGTATGGTAACAGCATGCCAGTAAGAAGTAACCCATAAGTGCAACAAAATAATTAGTTTAACAAAGTATGTTAATAGTGAATCATAATAACACATAAAATATTACATCATATTTTGCAAAAATATAGTTAAACAACATATGTTAATATTAAATTATAATAATAAATAACAAGAATAAATGAAGATAAGGGGTGAAGAGAGAGAGAAAAACATTCCATTAGTGGCACTGCAGATTATATCCTTGAAAACATTGATAGTAAATACTCTATAAGTGTGCTGTGTCAGTTTTGGCACAGTGACTACAATTCTCCTATAGCTGATATAGCACATACATACCTCTCAAGCTGTTAGCATGTGTAAGTATGGGCCAAGAAATGACAAATTCAGGTACACAACTACAGAGAACACTTTCACATAATGTGGACTTACATAACTACCAAGATGTTATGTAAGTGGATTTGGTAATACATTGCATTCCAAGTAGTCTTTCTCTGCTAATCCTGTGACTGACTGATTATGCAGTTTTAATTGCATTGTGAGAAATCATGACAATTGAGAGGCATGTTTGTGTACAGTACATAAACTAGACAGCCATCATGACTTAGTTGGGAGGCATGGGGATAGAAAACAAATAGCTGTGACTGCAGGGAACATCTGCAAATAATGTAATAATTGACTGCAGCAACTTAGTACAGACGTGCAAGGAATGCAGCCATACTGCAAATAAGGATATTTATTTATGAATCAACAATGCTGGTGAACACTTTTTTGCTATTGATTTAAAAATTCTGTAAAATCTAAACACAATATCTGCTTACAATGTGGGCTACCTCTCACAAATGCCTTTTGTTCTTGGGAAAAGAGAAAATGTGAGCATTACGTGACTGATACTGAAAATGTAGTGCTATACACCACCTGAATAGAACCCAGGACTGTGTGTAAAAAAATGCACTGTGTATAAGGCATTTAATAGACTGAGCTACTGAGCCACTGCTGACTAGTGAGCAACTGATGCAATCCTTGAGATAACCTGAATCATTCTATGAGCTGAGCAATACAAATTACTGGACATTCTTCTTGCATTTTAGAACTATTACAGTGTTATAATTGACTGCAGTGACTGTAGAACACACATGCATGAAATATAATCATACTGCATATATTAATACATCTTTATTTTAGAATAAACAATGCTAGTGAACACTTTTTATTGTTATTGTTTTGAAATATCTGTGAAGTTCACGAACAATATCTGCCCATGAAGTGGGCTACCTCACCCATATACCTTTATTACCTGATGTAGGAGCAACAGAGAGCATTATGTGACCGATATTGGCCTGGAGACAGCCTTGGACAGTAGTATGAGTTAAGCAATACAGTTTGCATGCCATTAGTTTTGCATTCTACAACTATTACACTGTTACACTTAACTGCAGCAACCATATCATAGACAAACAATGCATACAGCTCTACTGCAATGGTTATAACAACACAATCCTGCTGTACACCATTTTGCTTACTGTTATTGGTATTGTTTATTGCACTATAGTTGTTATTGCTCATTTATTGCACTACAGCTGTAATTGCCCTTTTATTGTACTACAGTTGTACGTGCCCATTTATTGCACTACAGTTTATCTTGTGCATACTTTATTGCAGTAAATGCTTTATTCTTTCTTCCTTATTACACTACAGTTATCATAATACATCCATACTTACCACACTCATGGCGCAACCTGGCCAGGCCCCGGGATAGGCTTGACACTGAGAGTCCTCTCAGCTGCAGCTGTTGGGAGAGAGGCACACCATTCTACATAACAGTTTTGGAGACATTCAGCTTGCACATTGGTAAAACAGAGGACAAATTACTTACATATCTGTGGGGCATTCCCTGCTCTGGCTTCCTGGACCCAGATATCCAAAGTTCTCCTCTTTCTCCACTTCAGGTCATCATAATGGTGATGACACTGCTCACCTGCATGGGGGACACCAGTAATGCTGGTGAGTTCCCTGGCCAAACCGCCTCAGGCCTCCACTTTACACTCCGAGACCTGGAAACTGCCTGCAGCAACCTAGGTTCATGTTTTCTTACCAGGAGCCCACACATGACCCTGGACTCCTGAATACCCCACTTCTGTGCCCAAAAGTGTGACCAGCACTGCCTGCCATATCAACAGTCAATTGAACTCCAATGAATGGTGCATAATTCCCACCTATTGCACTTAATATAAGCTGTTTTCCTGCCCTTAAACATCATTGAGCAACATTCAATAAAGCTCTGCATCACTTAGCAGCATGCAAACCAGCTACGCAGAGCTGAACAGATTGAAAACTCACACAACTCTGGTTTTAGCGAAGCTTAGCAACGCATAAACATTGGTAGCCCTTATCATGTTTATGCAGTGCTTAGCATGGTTGAGCAAAGCTTACCAGGGCACAGCAGTGCCATGTTTCACAATTTTGCTATTAAATTAAACAAAAAATTGTACATTAAATTGCAAACATGCTCCACCTGCTATGGACTTGAACCCAAGATCTATTACACATAAGGCCATACTACCCATTTAGCTACTTGGATATTATGAAAACTAGTATAGCTTCACATATACTACTAGGCTACCTGTTAGTATTGCTGATCACTGCACCATGCAAACACACTTAAACCTATAATCAAATAAGTAATTACTGTATATCTGGTTTCTACTTTTAGATGTCTTGCCGATAATAAGCAGTGTTTGGCTCTGTGATGCAAATAGCAATTACAAAAACAAAAAAATTACACCACCAAAATAAAATAATTAATTATGATAATTTATTACATCCAGTTTCTATTTTTGCATGTGTAACAGGTGTCAACTGTCTTTATGTAAGGAAGGCATGGCATTGCTATGATCCAAGCCACTCCAAGCAAACATGCAGAAAAAACAAAACAAAGAAAAACATATAAATTATATATTACACATTTAACACAATTCACAACATTTCAACAGTGGCAGGGTGAATTACAGGGAGTTGCACCCATCTGTCAGTAGTTACAACAATTCAGTGACTGCTGTTTACAGTATAACACCAGAAAACCACAAATGTATGAGGAACTGAGCAGACATATGGGGTGAAATGCTGGTTAATCTGCAAAAACATGTACAGGGAGAGGAATGCAGACTGTCAATCTATGTGTCATGTTACGCCATGTTCCTCAGTCACATCATACCTCTCAACCACTTAGAGCAGGACATCTGGCCAAAGCCATGAATAAAAGTGGGACCAAGGCCTACAAATAGGGACAGGTGTTAAACATTTGTTGTCACAAACATAGAATGTCATTAGAATAACAGGTCTTGCATTAGCATGAATCTCCTGATGTGTATGGAGTCGGAAACTTAAATGTCTGTCATTATTTATTGATATCAATCTTCACTGATTTGTCACTAATTTGCCAGAAAAATACAATATTTTGTAAAACAGGTCAAATATATGAGGCAAAATGATGGATAGTCTGTGAAGCTCTGTACAATTGTGAGGTATGAGTCACTTATTAAGGTCAGCAAGCAGAAGGGGGATGCCTTGGACAATATCAAAGAAGTTCAGTACTATGGTACCAGGTGCAGCAGCTAATGGCTTGCAGCACTCATAATCTCGAACTGGAGTACAGGTACCTCTGGCCTAGAATCACCTTGTAAGTACTGACAGTCATACTGGGCATGCCCCTACACTTAGCTAACACGAGCCGAAGTCTGTCACCTGTGCCGCCCAAAGACCTGCTATGTGGAAATATGTCTGTATATACATACAGCTACATATACATATCTGTCTCTCCCTATCCCCTCACACTTTTTGAGTGTATCTATCAGTATGTGTCACATATATACATGATAAGATGTATGTATAGCTATATAAAGAAGAATGATACATATATTCTTCACATATATCTACATAACACATTTATATAATGTACACACACAACATTTAGGTAGACATCCCTGTTATACCCATTTATATAGATTTGGATGGAGCTGTACGAAGGTCCCCACATACCCTGGAATGCTGGGGCTATCTGCAGTTACACATCACAACAGTTGTCAGATGGAAACAGACCAAGGCCACAACAGTACATAAACCACTCACCCACAGACCCCTGTGCCTGCAGACTGTCACCCTGTAGACAGACACAAGTACGCAGGTGGTGTAATGTACAATGACTGGAATGCATGCCTTGGACAGGCCATAATGCTCATGGCCATATGTCCTGTCAAGCTACAAACAGCCACACATGGCCAGACTGGCAATTGTACACACATAGCAGGGATATTACCAGGTATCCCACCCATAGGACACTAGATACAATAACATTACCAAGCAGTATCACTCTGCAGGCCACATATGCTGTCTAACAGAAGGCCACTTTGCGTAGTCCACAAGTACTGTCAGACCTAACCTGTGACGCATGTGATAAGTATTGAAGGCTATTGTGTGTATTACTAGATAGGTAGGGGTTCTAATCTCACATCATTCAACTCTGTGTGTATGTGTGTATCAGTATACCACCACAGCACTATGGACATGTCCATATGGGCTATCTGTGCAATGGTATGTATTTTAATGCACTGTGACTGGCTGTTGGCCTCTAAATTCCTTCTCCCACAAGACCTGCTGATGTCATCCACCTTAAGAGCACTGGTTGCGAATCTAATAGCAGGTAAACTTCATGGTGCATGCAATAAGTACTGCAAGCTATAGTGTGTATTAGTAGATAGCTATGGGGCTCTAATCTCACATTGTCCATTTGTGTGTATGTGTGTGTATCAATATATAACCCACAGCACCATGGCTGTGCCCACATGGGCTATCTCTATGCAATGACATGCATTTTATGGCCCTGTGACTGGCTGCTGGCCTCTACATTCTATCCTATACAGAGCCTGCTGATGTCGTCCACCTTCAGAGCACTGGTTAACAATCTAATACTAGATAAACTCCATGGCACATGTGATATGTACTGCAAGCTGTAGTATGTAACAGAAAATAGGCAGGGGTTCTAATCTAATGTGTGTGTGTGTGTGTGTGTGTGTGTGTGTGTGTGTGTGTGTGTGTGTGTGTGTGTGTGTGTGTGTGTGTGTGTCTACATATATCCCCTTGTGGCACTACAGACATGCCCATCTGGCTTATCTCTGTGCAATGGTTATTTATTTATTTAACATTTGTTTACTGGGAAAGTCTGACTGGACACAGGTCCTTTTTCAGCAGAGGCCCGGGGAGAAAAGCTCCATGAGTAACAGTACATTTTAATTCACACATTACAATAATCAATAAAGTATAAAGTAAACAAAATGTAGTATACATAAGAAAATACAAATTTGTCACATCATGACAACAAAACCTAGGCTTTGAACATAGCTAGTACAATTTGTAAAGCATGACTTATGTCAAGATACATGGTTAAGACTGGTTGGTAGAAATAAAGGATTATGCATTTTAAGGCCCTGTGACTAGCTACTGGCCACAACGTTGGCCTCCTTTACAAGACCTGCAGATGTAATCTATCTTAAGAGCACTGGCTGACACTCTGATATCAGATGAACTCCATGGCACATGCTGTGACACCCCTTCACTGTTCCAGTAATTAAGGAGCCTCAATCCTCACCACTGGCAACAGTGGGGAATGATTACACTGGGAGGATGACAAGTGCACACACAGTAAAGTGCAATTTCCCTTAAGAGCACAAAAAGATCACAATCAGTCTGGGGCTGATTTCTCCCTCTTTCTCCAATTCCCCAACAAGAGTCTGCAATGGCACAGCTATAGGGTTAAGATCTCAGCTGAGTGGCCAAGGCAAAACCTCCAGCACCCTCTCTGTCCAACCAGTGCTTCATGTCCCTGCCCAAGAAGCTGACACACACACACACACACACACACACACACACACACACACACACACACACACACACACACACACACACCTGGGTAAGCCTGGCACAGGTTTACTAGCTATGCCTCCTGCCCAGACTATAAGGTAGTTTTGACTGCCACCAGCCAACTCTTATCAGCTACTTTAAGGCCCTTAACAAAGGGTGTACAATTCTACTGTGTAATGATATTATTAATCCAAATGGCAGTCTGACCAAGAGCAAGGCTAATTAGGAGTAGCCTGTACAGTGTCACCCAATAGATATGCAAGCACTCTAAGAGCTTAAATATCTCTAAACAGACCAGACTTAATTAAAACGTTTAAATATTTTTAATAATAAATAATAAACGAACAAGACATTAATCAGTTACATCACAGTTCAAAATCACAGGAAATATTTAAAACAACATTGCAGACCAGTCTCAAATTAATAAAGAAAACATCTAAGCTACACTTTACTATATTCCTGTCTGAATCTAAAAGAATTACTATGCCCTAAAATCTTACAGCAAGGCAAATGCAGAAGGTGATGAGTGGATATTGTTGTCAGGTCAAACGGCATGTTACAAAATGCCCAGTCTCTCTCTGAGAGCATTCTTAACTCATTACAGCCAAATGCTCCTCTAGGCTGTTCTGCAGTTACCTCCTATTGTGCCTCTATGTGTCAACTATTACTTTTTCATGTTCCATTAATAATTCCAAAACCATGCTACACACAATGTATCAGAATATTTTATCTTGAAGCATACATGATGGCAAACACAACTGTATTTATATTTGACCTCTGTCAGTGAATATTTGTTAGGTTATATCTTCATTTTTTAAAGGCCCAAGCCACACACAGTGGGAGTTAAAGGTACATACTAAAAAAGATCTGTACTGGAGGGAATGAGTTAAATTAATATCAAATATTACTGCTGGATTAGCTTGGATAAAATCACCTTTTGTCACCTGACTTTAGGTCCCAAGCTAAACCCACATTGTCAGGAATAACAGAATTTAACATCACCCTGTGAAAAATACATATCTCTCAGATCTTTACAGATCCTGGAAGTCATAAAACAATAAATACTTCTATATCTCAAACCTAGTAATTACTTCTCTTTCAAGACAAGATAAAAAACTTCCATCTCTAGACATTGTGTCTGCTACTGCATTGAAACTGAGAGAAAACATCTTCTGTTTATGGCCCTGAAATTATAAAAGCAAATTAATTTCAACTATTTTCTCTGACTTTTTTTCAAGTTAACCTTCTGTGTTCCGGTTTCCATTAAACGTACGTCTAAACAGTCAGAATAGTGCAGGTACATTCCTATTCTATTCCAATAGGGCATGCTGTGGTTACATTTAAACTCAGTACTTTCTGCACACTTAGGTATAAATCATATCAATATTCACAAATGACATATAATTATTTACAAAATTCCTGATATCTGGGCTGGCAGTATGTCACCCCCCCGCCGAAAACTCAAGCTAGTTTTTCAAGTGACCCTTGAGAAACTCTGCTTGAGAGGGTTGACTCTCTTGGAAATCTTTACCCATTCCCTGTCTTGAGACCCCATCTGTGTTGGCATTGCTAACTCCACTGCAGTGCTTCACTGTCATAGCCTATGCCTGCAACCCTAGGCTCCATCTTAGTAACTTGGCATTTTGCTGGCTGGCTCGATGTAGCCATGTTAAGGGATTGTGCACTGTATCCACAGTGAATTTCCTTCCATACAGATAAGGCTGAAGTTTCTGCAGTGCCCACACTATGGTTAGACATTCCTTTTCTACAGCTGATAACATTCCTCCCTGGGTTGGAGCCTATGACTGAGATATACCACTGATGCTCTTCTCTCACTGAGGAGACATGGCTGAGTACAGTCACCACCCCATGGTTTGAAGCATCCACCTGCACAACAACTTATTTGTTGTAATCTGGACTGGTTAACACAGGGGTCCTCCCAATGCTCCTTTAAGCTTCTGGAATGCCTGCTCACATGCTGGAGTCCACACTACCTTTTCTGGCCAACTTTTCCTTGTCAGGTCTGTGAGGGGACCAGCTATGGTACTATAATTGAGGACAAACTTTCTCTGGCATCCTGTTGTCCCTAAGAATGCTCTCACCTGTTTTTTGGCAACAGGGACAGGCCATGCCTGAATGGCTTCCACTTTGGCAGGTGTAGGCCTGATCTTACCACTCCCCACTATATGTCTTAGTTAGGAGACCTCTGCCATACCCACCTGACCCTTACTGGGCTTAATGGTCAACCATATCCTATGTAATCTGCCCAGCACTGCCCTGACATGCTAGATGGTTTCTTGCCAGGAACGGCTGTAAATGGCAATATCATCTAGATAAGCAAGGTCAAAATCTCCTACTAGGATACAATCTACCAATCTCTGGAAGGTTGCTGGGGCATTTTTCATCCCAAGGGCATCTTTGTGAACTTATAGAAGCCAAAAGGAGTCACAAAGTCTGACCTCTAGCACTGGGAGTCAAGGGCACCTGCCAGTAACCCTTGGTAAGATCAGTAGTGGTAAGATACTTAGCCCCACCCAGCTGCTCTAGGGCTTCATCTGTTCTTAGCATGGAGTAAGCATCTGACTCTGTATGACTAATTTCCTGTAGTTCACAAAGAACCTGGTGCTGCCATCCTTCTTTGTTACCAGTACCACTGGAGAGGCTCAAAGACTGCTGGAATCCTGAATTACCCCTAGTTCCAACATTTCAAGTATGTACTCCCTCAGAGTCTGTTTGATTCTCTCAGGCACCCTATAATGGGCCTGCTTAATAGGCCTATGGGATGCTGCATCCACATGGTGCTGCACCAGGTGGATGCACCCTGGTTTCCCAGTGAACATGTTCCCACACTCCTGTAACACTGCTCAGATTTCTAGAACCTGGGTAGGGGATAGCTACTGATACATTGCTACCCCTTCCAGTGAGGTGTCAGTCTGAGCCTCACTGAGGAGATCAGTCACCAGATCTCACTCAGACTCCTACTGACATCCACAGCAAATACTCAACACAAGGGCCTCCCTATCATGATATGGTTTCATCATGTTAACATGGTATAATTTGTGCCCCTGCCACCTGCCTAGCAGTTCTACCATGTAGTTAACATCACTAACCTTCCTTACCACCTTGTGGGGTCCCCTCAGGCTGCCTGCAGCTTGTGTCCAACAGGAATGAGAACCATTACCTGCTGCCCTACAGCATAATCTCTAGCTCGAGCATTCCTGTCATACCAAACTTTTTTTGCTGTTGGGCTTCTGCCAGGTTCTCCTGGGCCAAGCTCATGAGTTCCCTGAGCCTTGTCCTGAGGATTAGGACATATGCCACAACAAACTTCTTATGGGATTCACACTCATCCTCTCACTCATCTTGAATCAAATCTAGAGGTCCCATCACCCTGTGCCCATACAGTAACTCAAATGGTGAAAAACCTGTGAATTCCTGGGGAACCTTTCTGTAAGCAAACAACAGTTGAGGCAAATATTTGTCCAACTCCTTCATGAACTGGTCCACAAATGCCTATAGCATCATCTTGAGTGTAGAGTTTAACCTCTCAACAAGACCATTAGTCTGGGGATGGTAGGGGTGGTCTTTAGGTGCTTCACCCCACAGTGCTTCCACAGATAAGCCAGCAGGTCTGATATGAAATTGTCACCTCGGTCATTCAGTAATTCTTTTGGAAAACCTACCCTGCTGAAAATTTCTGACAAAGCATTTGCCACCTTTACTGTGTAAATGGAAGACAATGCCACTGCCTCAGTGTATCTGGTAGGAAAATATACTATTCCTAGGATATACTTCTTCCCTGTGGAGCTTGGTGTACTCAGAGGCCCCACAGTATCCATAACAACCCTCTGAAATGGCTCCTCAATCACAGGCAAAGGCATCAAAGGAGCTTTCACATTGTCTCCTACCTTGCCTACCTTTTGGCACTGCTCACAGGTCCTGCAGTACCCTGCTACATCTCTAGAAATCCCTGGTCAATAAACATTCTGCATAATACGTCTCTTGGTATACTTTTTTCCCCATATGACCTGCAAGGGGAATATCATGGGTTATGGCTAGGAGTGCTAGATGGTAGGCTCTGGGCACTACCAATGTCTGTATTCTCTCACCCTCTAGCCCTCCCTTAGGGTCCACTTTCTATACAGTAACCCTTTGTCCCAGTATACAGATTCCCCTTTCCCTTGAGAATCAGGTGCCTCACTGGCTAGCTCCCTCAGGCTTTGTAATGCAGGGTCTGAGATCTGAACCTTCTCAACTCTCTCTTTGTAAACCTTCCCAGCTCCCCTTCCACAGGAAGTTAAGTATTCTCTGACAGCAGTGCCTCACGGTCAGCCTGGGTACTACTACTCACCTTTGCCCTTGCAGTCACTCTGTCCAAGAGAACATCAGTACCCGCAAGCAGCTGTGGCTCACCTTCAGTCACTGCTACAGGGGAGCTCCCTCCCTGAAGTAACCACCTCACCAGTCCTGGCTGCAAGTGTGCAGTCTGACTGGGTCTCTTCCAGGATACCAGACCCGATGTCCGATGCCCAACTCCAACCAGATATTCCAGCACAGACAACATGCGGTCAAAGACAGACACTGTCTCAGCTCACGGTCCATCCACTATATCAGTGAAATGATCCACAACATCACCAATGTGGAGGAGGCAGTCACAGATGTCAGAATATGCTGCATCTATAACCCTAAGCATCCATCTGGTATCACATTCAGAATGTGCCAGTGCCTCCATGACAACTCATAAGGCAACAGTCCTCCTTCAAGCACCCCTGTCAATCTGCCTGTGTGGGACTTTGCAAGTTCTCTGGCTATGGCCAGTGTCTACACTCACTGATGCCATAAGTTCCCACACTGTCCTCTTCTATGTCACCACCCTCTGACTGTCCAATATCTGTGACGTCTGTGGGCTGGTATGTGTGGGCATACTGTGTGTGGGGACAATGGGGGCAGAAGAGTGATGTCAACCTCTGGGACAGATTCAGCCCCAACAACCCCACCTGTACCTTGCTATGGCCACCATCATCATCAGAGTCCGATGAGACACTGACATCAGGTTGTGAGGTGGTCAGAACCCAACTCCCCCGTTCACCTGTGAGAAGCAAGACAAAAGCAGTATGTTACTACCTGCATTATTATTTATGGTAATCCACACAGACTCATACAGATGAGGATCCACAAGCGTATTGCACGTCCCACATCTTCTCATCTTGGATCCCATGCACAACACACAAACTGACAACAACATACACAGACAAGTCAGGCCCTTTATAACACGCACGTCACTTTAACATTGCCAGTAAACTACACCTGTGAGGTAGACAGCTTATATGACAGAACGACACACAAAACCCAGTGCACTTATCTTGAGACTGATATGCCAGTTATAGTATCACTGCCTCAGGTATCTACCATCTCCCTTTTGTGAATGTTGGAGTAATTGTCTCATGTATAGCAGCCTGCATAGTTGCTCATTACTATAAGTCCAAACATGTTAATATTTGTACAAATACACACTTGTGACTCACCAGTCTATGAACTGTACATAACTGCTCTGAAATGGAACATACAATTAATCTACTCTGGCTAAGCACAACAGTTGTGCATAAGGCAAAATGGAAGCCCTTAACTTTCATAGGGTATATATGATCTGTTAAACAGCAGTATCCTGCTTACTGGGTACAGGACCATGGACTCCGGCCACATCTGATGGACCTATGACAAGTTGAGTGAGAGGTATAGTCAGCAACACCAAATGTTGCAATGTTACAAGGTAATATGTGCATATATCCACATGTACAGTACCTAATGTGATACTGGCTATATGGCTGATACTCAGTGTATGTGTGCACAACTGTGCATATAACTCAAAACCTACCCCCAATGCAGATAGACCTGACACCCATGCACTGGTATGTAGGGCCTGCCACAATGACTGATACAGTATTATACAGGTGAACACAGTACGTTTACCTGGACTGTGGATGCTGTGGCACCCACCTCCAGAATGTATGGCGTGATGGATGCCTGGGAGATGTCATCTGATCCCAGGCTTGACAGGAATTGCTGTGTGGCCAGGAGTGGTTGTTCTGTCATAGGCTCTCCACTGGTGGCAGCATGATCTCTGGCAAAAGTAGCTGCCGTTTGATGTGCAGCATTGACCATATCCATGGCTCATGTCAGACCTGCTCATAGATCCTATCCTGGTGGCTAATCTGATTAACAGCTCTCACAAGGTTGCCCCACAATGCTGCCCATTGTTCACAATTGTGGTGACCCCGGGAAAGCAGGATGTGGTGGTGGAGTCTGAGGGGATCCAGTATAACATCATTCTCTGCAGATGAAAATGGTGGATGTCTCTGGTGGGACATCATTCCTGCAAGACAACAAGAGGAGAACACATTACAGGACCAGATACATGGATGCCCACTATGTGCAGACCCTACACACCCATAATGGCCTGCACTATTCACTGCTCTTTCACATGTCATACCCCACAGTTTGGCAACACACTACATGTGTGGCTATCACCAAGATAGTAGCAATACTGGGTTATGTCCCTGTATGGTGTGACAGATTCTGCTGTATGTCCCTCCACCCATCACTGCAGTCTACTGTTGTGTGTCCCCATGGGGTAATTCCCACTAATATGTTATACAGCTACTTTCAGACAAATAGCAGTATGCCATTACAACAACTATATGGGGACAGTCCAGCAAAACCAGTGTGCCACAATGACGGACAGTAATGTAAACTTGCTGTAGTGTATGTTCCCTGTAGACATCAAGCTGTTCAAAGCTGCAGAGAGAATGGCCTACTGCCCTGCTGTGATATTGAAAAAAGATAAGTGTTTATTTTCAAATGTCTTCTGCACTTCTGTTTTAATACATATCTCTGTAATCTGTACAACTGTTTTTGCAATTGGTGCAACTGTTTTTAGTCTCCTTTTTGTTGTGTGATAGAGTTGAATATCTGTTACTGTTGTAACCCTTTCAGCTTACAGTGAAATATTTGTCTAGAGAGGCCTAGCTGTTCTCTTTGTGGCAAGAAGTAAATTAAACTGGTTTAATCTAGCTAAGGGAATTCCTGCAAAACAGTTTTTTATTGGATAATTGGGCTGGTTTCTGTTTCTCACTCTTTACTAGCCAATGTGTTAAATCAGATATACTTGTTTGCTCAAGCTGTTCAAAGCTACAGAGAGATTGGCCTACTGCTCTGCTGTGATATTGGAAAAAGATAAGTGTTATTTTTAATTGTCTTCTGCACTTCTGTTAAATACATATATCTGTAATCTGTACAAATGTTTTTTGCAATTGGTGAAACTGTTTTTAGTCTCCTTTTCATTGTGTGCTAGAGCTGAATATCTGTTACTGTTGTGACCCTTTCAGCTCACAGTGAAATCTTTGTCTAGAGAGGCCTAGCTGTTTCCTTTGTGGCAGGAAGTAAATCAGACTGGTTTAATCTAGCTAAGGGCATTCCTGCAAAACTGTTTTTTTAGTGGATAATTGGGCTGGTTTCTGTTTCTCTGCCTTCAATAGCCAGTTGTTGTGTGATAGAGTTGAATATCTGTTACTCTTGTAACCCTTTCAGCTTGCAGTGAAATATTTGTCTAGAGAGGTCTAGCTGTTTTCTTTGTGGCAGGAAGTAAATCAGACTGGCTTAATCTAGCTAAGGGCATTCCTGCAAAACTGTTTTTTTTAATTGGATAATTGGGCTGGTTTCTGTTTCTCTGCCTTTAATACCCAGCATTTTAAATCAGATATACTTGTTTGCTCAAGCTGTTCAAAGCTGCAGAGTGAATGGCCTACTGCCCTGCTGTGATACTGGAAGAAGATAAGTATTTATTTTCAATTGTCTTCTGCACTTCCGTTTTAATACATATCTCTGTAATCTGTACACTTGTTTTTTCCCACCCACCCGACCTATTGTTGTGGTGGCCTTAGGTCTTGGTGGCTCTGCATTGCCCACCTCTGGTAAAAAGATGATACTGGACACTCCCCCAGTCACATCACATCAGCTAATTCTATTGTTTATAGTGAGAACTTAGCAAAGGCCCACCCCTTTAGCTTCTGAACCTTAAATTATCTCATTATCTTCTGTCTCTTCACTTTCTACTATTAAAAAAATGGTATCTCTTTCTACTTCATTTTGCTGTTTGCCATATTTATTACTGCTTGTTGGTAGCCTCACTAAATTGGTGACAATATTCTACTTAATCGCTGCTTTATGAGTGCTGTCTGATACTGTAGTGATTTGTGAGCTATTGTTTCAAAGCAATCTACTGATTAACTATATTTCATTGCTATCTACTGCAATTCATTACTGTTTAACTGCATTTTACTGTATTTTGTTGCTGTTTAACTGTATTTTTTCATACTGGAAATGCTATTCTTTTGACTATAAGTGATTAATCTGTGCTTCATTGTTAGTTTTTTCTTACTGAGTTCTTAACCTTAAAATTGAGTAGCATAGTCTAAATACAGGTCTGCAGCATCCAGAGCTTCAGCTGCATGATTTTAAACCCTTTTTGCAGTATTCCAGCTATAAGCTAACTGTTTTGTCTGCAAAAAAAAAAGTTCTAAGCTTGTTTTCCACCTTTCCTGTTACTAGAGTAGTCCATGTACAGATTTGCTGTATCCAGGACTGTTTTGTAAGTTTCTCAGTTCCCCAGACCTTTCTGTGTTAGAGGGAAGCCTTCCAGCTTATTAGTGGGAGTGGTAAGCACTAGTTAGCCTATCTACCACAAGATGAGTGGTTTCTGGCTCTGAAATTGTAGTTTATTGGCCATTTGGGCAGTTTATTCTATCCCTTCTAACGTTATCTTCTCTCTTGCACTTTAATTAGCTTATTCACCTAGCAATTCATCAGGCTTTTTGTAGCAATTATTGTAGCACACATAAGTGATATCAGCACTAGACGTCCTATAGGGAAACAGCTTAGTAATGATGACCATCCCTCCTGGCATGTCTAAAGGTCAGTTTCCTGTGCATTCTCATATTAACCTGGTGAACTTGAGCATTCTGAGGCAGTGTAGCAACTGCCTCATGTACACAGACAACCCTCTCCTCTTACCTCCCAACACTTAGACTTGTGAGAGATGCACTTATATCTCCAAATTGGAAGCCATGCACTCTCCAGCCAAAACTGGAATAGCTGGACAAGAGGAGAAGGTCAATACCTGCACCACACTACATGGAACACATAGCCCTCCAGAACACCCACCATCACATCCCTCACATAAAACACAAACCACACACCCACCTTCATGGAGGCTCTTAATAGAAATCAACCCAAACAGCATAGACCTCCAAGTAAGAAATATACTACACCAACACAACACAGCACAAATCACAAGACACATAGCTCACCTACACAGTGTGCCCCTCAAGCTAAGCCCCTAAGGCAAAACAGCTTGCCCAATACAATAATCATAGGTGACTCAATAGTGAGGCACACTGATGTCCCACTAACTAGGTTGACTAAGGAGAAGGTAACAGTCAGCTGTCTATCAGGTGCCAGAATCCAATACATAACACATACACTCAGGTCATTCCACAACAAGTGCAAGTATGACTCTGTCATTGTCCATTTGGGTGTGAATGACCTGAGACACATCTCACTGGGCTACATGAAAAGAGACATGGTGAAGCTCTCAGATTATGTGATCCAGGCAGGCATGACCCTAGCCCTGAGCAGCATCCTACTATCACCCAGAATTATACCACAGTACAAACATACAATGATTTACTTCAGCAATTGGCTACGTTTCTGGTGTCATTCTAAGGGGATCCAGTATCTGTCTGCTTGGGATGACATGATTGACAGACCTCGATGCTTTGCCAGAGATGACCTGCATCTGTCACCCCTGGGTTTCTGAGTACTGGCTAAGGCTCTTGCCACCCCTATAGTGCCGTTTTTATGCGGTGTTCCAAAGACCAAATTACCACCATAACAGCTATAAATAAATGCAGTCTGAGGGTCATGCTGCTCAACGCTAAAAATCTAAATCTCAAGATGCACTTGCTCAAAGCACTCCTCAAAATGGAGAACATCAACATTTGTACTGTAACAGAGACCTGGTTTAAAGCAGCAGAAACACCCCTGCGCTACCAGGCTATAACTCACTCCACAATGTTTGGCCTCAGAACATGGACCAAAGCTCCAAAGGTGGTGGTGTTTCCATATTCATAAAGGATATGCACACCTCCAGACTAGTAGCCCGGCATAACGTATCTGAGATACTCCAAGTACAACTAACATTGGGTAAGACTGTGATTCAGCTATAGGTCCCCAAACATGTCCCAAGACTCTCACTTCACATTCCTAAGCACCCTGGAAACTATTAAGATCCAACCCAACACTCTCATACTAGGTGACTTCAACTACCCCTCCATCAGCTGGGAAAACTACTCATGCACCAATACACTGGCCCAAAACTTCCTGGAATTCATCAGTTCCAATACTCTGGGCCAGCTCATTCTTATCCCCACTAGAGAAAGCAACATCCTTGACCTGGTTATTACTAACATGGGCAACCATTGCTCTACACCAATAGTCAATTCCTCCCTGGTTAGATCCGACCACAAACTAATCAAGATGGAAATTCACATCTCACTCACACCCCCCGCAAAGGTATCCACCATGAAAAACTTCTCCAAAGCTGACTTTGGACTCCTAAAAACAGAGGTGGCTAACTTCACGGCACCCATGCCAATGGAAAATAGTTGCATGTTTGCTGAATCAGACACCAATGCACTGTACTAACATGTACATAAATACATGGAACTAGCCATACCCAACAGAACCAAAAATGCTCTCCTCCAAAAAAAGGAAGCCAGTCTGGTGGTCCCCTGCCATTAATAAACTCTACAACAAAAGGAAGAAACTGTTTCAGAAAAAGGTGACGTCCCAAGACTGGTAAAATTCCCTTATTAGCCTCAACAAAAAGTTGAGATCCCTCATCAAAACCTCCAAAGCCAGCTATGAAGGCAGACACTAAAAACAGCCACAAAGCCTTCTATAATTATATTAAGAATCTCCATGGATATACCCTGATTTGCTCTGAGCTACTACATAATGGTACCTCCTATACTGAGCAAACAGATACTGCCAACATACTGGCCGACAGATTCAGTACCATCCTTACTCCCCCCCCCCCCAAAGGACCAATCTCAATACCAGAAGAATGCCAGGCACCCAGAATTACATCAGCACAGGTTAAAGCTGCATTGTCTAAGGCCAGGAATACAGCTTCCATGTGACCTGACTATTTCCCTGGCTGTGTTCTAAATGAATTACAAAGCGAACTGGCACCACATCTGTGTGCTCTGTTCACTCTCAGCCTCACATCAGGCTTAGTCCCTACCAAATGGTGCACTGCTACAGTCATCCATCTCCATAAAGGAGGAGCAACTATAGACCCTGGAAATTATCTCCCCATTAGCCTAAATATTCTGATATATAAGGCTATGGAGAACATCATCATGGACCTAATTAACAAGGATATAGGGAATCTCCAAACTCTAGATTGCACACAGTTTAGTTTTGTGAAAGGTAGATCATGCCTGCTCAACTTGGTTAACTTATTTGAGTCAGTCACCAGAGTGGTGGATGAAGGTAAGGCAGTTCATTCAGCCCACCTCAATCTGGCCATGGCCTTTGATACCATTCCTCACTCAGGAATTATTGATAAGCTCAGCAAACTAGGCATCAACCCCAATATCGTTAGGTGGGTTGCAAACTGATTTACACATAGACCCCACAGTGTGAAAGTAGCAGACTCCAAGTTAGACTGTTGACCAGTCACAAGTGGAGTCCGACAGAGATCAGTCCTGGGTCCTCTCCTGTTTAGCATCTGCTTCTCAAAAGTCCAGACCAACATGGAGGGACTCTGGCTGACCAAATTCGCAGATGACTGCAACCTGGGAGCCATTATTAACTCCCCAAGTGATGCAGACATCCTACAGAAAGGCTTCACTGAGACCAACAACTGGTGTTGAAACCATGGCCTTAAGCTTAATGCCAAAAAATGTGTCATCATCCCCTTTGGTAAAAACTCAGTTCCCACTAATTATCACATCGATGGGAGCCCACTGAGAACTGAAGGCATTATAAGAGATCTGGGGACACAAGTTGACAACAACCTCTCCTTCAACCACCACATTGCCACTGTGGTCAGAAAGTCCTTCTATGTGGCACATCTCATTATGAAGGGTTTTGCATCCAGGAAGAAAGAGGTCATCATTTCTCTCTACTCTTTCCTCATTAGACCAATCATAGAGTATAATTCCACATTTGGCATGTACGTCACTAGACACCTGCAACAGCTGGCGACGCCACAAAAGTACCTCATGAAGAGGATCCTAGGCCTTAAACACATGTCCTACATGGACAGACACAAAAAACTCCAGCTATTCTCTGTCTCATATCATCCACTAAGAGGCGATTTCTGCTTGACTTACAAAGCCATGTCTGACCCAGCTCTGTTAGAAATGCTACATCTAAAGAAATCCCAATCCCTCCACTCCACGTTCTCCAGAGACCTCAACCTCATTACCACAATCAACAGAACATGCTGGAGGGGCAGGTTCATAATCCAGAGACTGCCCATGCTCTGGAATAGACTTCCCATACATGCCAAGCAGAGGACCTCACTAGTCCTCTTCAAGAGAAATCTTGATGAGTGAATGGGAAATAGAAATTTCATACCAGGGATCACCCCAGTAGCTCTACTTGATAGCGGCAGTGGGAACTAACGATGGGCAGCACAATGCTAGGGCACTTTTATGGGCTAGGCTTGTAAAGGCCCTAGGGCTACTAGCCTAGTACACACCTATGAACCTATGAACTGACAAATGTTTACAAAATGTCAGCATATTTGCCTCATAGATGTGGTCCTTTTTGCACAAACTCATGGATGTCTGAGAAATGGTTGGTCAATTATTGATGTTTGCCATCAGAAAATTATACCGGAATGTTACTGTCACATGTCAGACCCCTCAAAAAACTCTTCTGCTACAGTAGTATCTGTTATATTCATACTCTTACTTGTATGGCCAATATGTATATTCTGTGACTGAGTTTGAGCCTTTTCCCCACCATTAATTATGGCTTTGTCCTGATGTCTTACTGTAGGAGGTTGAGAGGTATGTTAAGCACAGCTCTAAACCAAACAGGGATGAATGTCAAGAATTCAGTGACTTAGCCAGGGTACATCATGGACATTCAGGGACACTTTTACAATTTTAGAACTATGTGTGACATTGACAGACTTAGAGAAGGTGAATTAGACTACATCATTTGATTTTAAAGGATTGTATACCCTTACTTAGTGTCACTATGTCTTGCATATGATCCACTTTGTATACTACAACAGCCAACCGTTGTAGGAGGGATTGACAGGGATAGAGCAGAGATGTTATTCAAAGAAGAGACAGTTGAGAGGCATGCCTGTAGGTGTTGGACAGCAGACTAACACTGACATGTCAATACCATAATTACAAGCCTACTGTTGTAATCCATATTCCCCATACCTCCATCCTCCTGTCTGCATCCTGTTATATGGGGAAATCTATTACATACCTGGCAGAGTGAGGTAGTCATTTTTTGGAAGCATTCCTCTGCAAATGCTATGCATATATGATGTCTGTGTGACTAAAACCACATGCAGACCTGTTCCACATAAGCAGTTACTTGCCTTTTGTAGTTAATGCTCACTAACAGGTAATTGCCTCTGCACCAATCTGTGGCTCAGAAATGTTGTTTGCATCCAGCACAGCTAAATTGCACTATCATTAGCTGATGACATGGCACCATAGTGCAATATATAAGCCCTTCATGAAAGCCTTGGCCCCTTTCTTAATTTCTGAGATGGACATTACTGAGGTGTGGAGACTACAGCATTGCAGAGGGTAGGTGCAAATATTGTCCAGTGTGGGTATGTATGAAGTATGTCCACAGATTTGACTCATATGTTAGGTCAGTGTCCCATGACCTTGTGGTCATCTGGCAATTCACTGGCATACATTGTGGGTTGAGGTCAGTAAGGGAGAGAGACATGTGAGTGTCACACTTCATAACCATCAGAATATGCATGCTATTGCAGTAGCTGCTAGTCTATCAACTTACTATCTTTTTAGGGGCACACTGTTACACTTCCCTATCTCTGGGCCTTTGCTCCCCTTATGGATGGTTGTGTCCAGATCCTTTGTTCTAGGGAGTTGAGAGATATGGTAGTTTTGTAGCACATACCTTAACATACAGCTGTGTATGCTCCAGGCTGTAGCTGCTGCAGCCTAGGGCACATGGGAGGAGTGTGAGCACTTTGAAGGACAGCAAGCTGTATGTGTAACTGTGGCAGCAGTCTAGGCCCTGTCAGTACAGCAAAGCCAGGTAAGGTTACCCTTTACAGTCCAATCAAGGCATGTGCTTAAGGTACATCTGTTATGCCACAGTGCCAATCGTAGAGTAGTTGGTGACATATGGTTAGACTATACGAATATGTTCAGTGTGTCCCTACCTGCAGGCCTTTGACTTGCAAAAATGGGTAGCAGATAATTCATTAGCAGTAACCTGTGGGGATTAAAATTGCATGACTAAGTCATTACTTGCTGTCTTCACAACAATGTAATTGAAGGGCAACACACTGGATACTAACCCAGGACCATGTGAGGCAAAATGTACTGTATGCAAAGCATTTAACAGACTGAGCTACTGAGTCAATGCTGCAGCAGGTGTATTTGCAAGATACAAATATGACTCAGTCATTGTCCACGCTGGTGTAAACGACCTGAGACGTACCTCCTTGGACTACATGAAAAGAGACATTGAGGAGCTCTCTGATTATGTAGCCCAGGCAGGTATGACCCTGACCTTGAGCAGTATCCTACCTTCACCAAGAATGATGCCACAATACAGAGATAAGATGATCAGCTTTAACAATTGGCTTAAACACTGGTGTCATTCAAAGGGAATCCAGTATCTGTCTGCCTGGGATGACATGCTGGACAAGCCACGCTGCTTCGCAAGGGATGGCTTGCACCTGTCACCCTGGGATTCGGATATTGGCAAAGGCTCTTGCCACCCCATAGTGCCTTTTTAGGCAAGGCTCAAATTCTAAACCTACCACCCTAGAACACTAAAAAGGAAAAAAACTAAGGGTAATGCTGCTCAATGCCAGAAGTCTAAATCTCAAAATGCACGCACTCGAGGCCCTTCTCAGTATGGAGAACATCGATGTCTGTGCTGTGACAGAAACCTGGTTCAAGGCTCCTGAGAGCACCCCAGCGCTATCAGGTTTTACCTCATATCATGCGTTCCGGCCCCAAAATCCGGACAATACCAAGAAAGGAGGGGGTTATCCATATTCATCAAGGACACCCACACCTCAAGACTGGTGGCAACGCACGATGCATCGGAGACCATCCAGGTGCAATTAACCATAGGCAAGACTGCTCTGCAAATTGTAGCATGTTACAGGCCACCCTCACAAACTCAGGAAACTCACATGGCCTTCCTGAAAACACTAGAGGGGATAAATGTATCACCAAACACCATCATACTAGGTGACTTCAATTACCCTAATATAGACTGGGAACACTACTCAAGCCCAAACACCCTAGCCCAAAAGTTCCTGGAATTCATAAACTCAAATGCCATGGAACAACTAGTCACCATCCCCACAAGAGGAGATAACATACTTGATCTCATCATCACGAACATGGGAGCACAATGTTCAACACCGGAAGTATACCCATCACTGGTGAGATCAGATCACAAACTAATCTCGCTCGAGGTCCTCATCCCACCCCCACCTGAAATAAAAAAGACCACAGTAAAGAACTTCTCAAAAGCCGACTTCACACTTCTAAAGACTAGTGTGGTCTCCTTTCAGGCCCCGAGCGGAAAATAATACTCAAGCCGCTGAATCACTTACAAACGCCTTCTACCAGCACCTGCAGGACTGCATGGATAAGGCAATCCCAAGCAAAACAAAGACTCTTTGTACCAAAGGCAAGCATCCAGTCTGGTGGACCCCAGCCATAAACAAACTCTACAACAAAAGGAGGAAGCTACTACAAGATAGAGCAAAATCCTTAAAAGGTAAGACACCCTTGATCACTATAAGTAAAAAACTAAGAGCTCTCATAAAATCATCCAAAGCAAATTTCGAGAGAAAAATAGCTAAAGACTCAAAAGACAATCATAAGGCCTTCTTTAGCTATGTTAGAAACCTAGGAGGAAACTCCCAGATATGCTCAGAACTAGTTCAAAATGATGTGAAGATTACTGATCCTACAGACATTGCCAACATACTGGCTGACAGGTTCAGTGCAAACTCCCCCCCCCCAAAAGGAGAGATATCTATACCAAATGAGTGCAGCCCCCCAAACATCTCCAGCGCCCAAGTGAGAACTGCTCCCTCCAAAGCAAAAGACACAGCATCCATGGGACCCGATGGTGTCCCCGGCTGTGTGCTCCACGAACTCAATGAGGAATTAAACCCACAGCTAGGACAGCTGTTTAATCAAAGTCTTACCTCTGGATACGCACTCCAGGAGTGGCGCACTGCAACTGTGGTCCCACTTCACAAAGGCGGTGCCTCCACAGACCCTGGAAATTACCGGCCCATTAGCTTGACAAGCCTTATCTGCAAAGCCATGGAGAGGATCATAATGGACCTCATAAATAAAGACAGAGGGAATTTGCAGACTTTGGATCCAACCCAGTTTGGCTTTGTCAAAGGCAGATCATGCCTTTTAAACTTGGTTGACTTTTTCGAAACAGTCACCAAAGCCATTGATGAGGAAAGGCAGTCCATACAGCCTACCTCGATCTGGCTAAGGCCTTCGATACAATACCCCACTCGGGTATCATTGAAAAACTCATCAGCTTAAATGTTAACCCATACATCACAAGATGGGTTGCAAACTGGCTGAGTGACAGAACCCACAGGGTCAGAGTTGCTGGCGCCATGTCAGACTCAAAGCCTGTCACAAGTGGTGTCCCACAGGGCTCAGTCCTGGGCCCACTCTTGTTTGGCATCTACTTTTCCGAAGTACAAGCAAACACAGGAGGGTTATGGCTGACAAAGTTTGCAGATGACTGCAAACTGGGCGCCATAGTAGAAAACACATCTGACACAGATATCCTTCAGAAGGGTCTCACAGAAACGGATAACTGGTGCCAGAGCCACGCCTAAAGTTAAATGCCAAAAATGCATAGTCATACCCTTCGGGAAAAACAAGGTTACCCCTAGCTACCAAATAGGTGGCAATCCACTGAGCACAGAAGAAGTTATCAGGGACCTGGGGACCCAGGTTGATAGTAGTCTGTCATTCGACACCCATGTAGCTAAAGTAGTTAGGAAGTCCTTCTACATTGCCCACCTTATCATGAAGGGATTCTCATCTAGATCAAGGGAGGTCATAGTCTCCCTTTACTCATCACTCATCAGACCAATGATTGAGTACAATGCCCCATTCGGAATGTATCTGACCCGACACTTGCAGCAGCTGGAGAGGCCACAAAAGTTCCTCACCAAAAGGATAAAGGGTCTCAAAAATCTGTCCTATGCTGCCCGACTGAAAGAACTCCAGCTCTATTCAGTCGCCACCGCTTGCTCAGAGGTGACCTTTGCCTAACATACAAGGCCATGTCAAACCCAGATTTGATGAATATGCTTCACCTCAAAAATCTAGATCCATCAGAGCCACAAGGGCGGAGACTTAAACCTCGACACGGCTATTAATAGGACGTGCTGGAGGGATAGATTCATCACCCAAAGACTCCCTATGCTGTGGAACAAAATCCCGGTACATGTGAGGCAGAGCACCTCGCTGGCCTTGTTCAAGAGAAATCTTGACCAATGGATGGGAGATCGCAGATATACCCCAGGAATTACCTCAGTGTCACTGCTCGACAGAGGCACAGCAAAATAATGGGTATAGTTCCCCATACTAAAGGGGTGGCGTAAGCCACAAAACAATGGGCTAGGCTTATAAATGCCCTCGGGCAGATAGCCTAGTATGAACCTATGAACCTATGAACCTATGACATACAGGCTGTGACACACCTTGTCTGCATCCATCAGTATGTGCATGGCTTTCAAAGGCAGTTTTTCTGCAGCAGGGTCCCAGCTGAACATATGCACTTTGACATTGATGCCTTAGCAGGTATGTTTAAAGATGTTGCTGATAAAAGGGGCGATTTACCTGATATTCCAGGCCTCATATACTTCCATTATTACATATTTGGCTGTCTACTGGTATATTTTTGCATCGGAGTCCCAGGTAAAATCCCATTTTTCCATTAGGTTTAATTACAGTGTGTCAGTGGCAATCAGTATGTTTTGTTGGAAACACCCCTCATAATTAAGATCTATGTGGTGTTGTGGGTTAATGCAGTAAGCTGTAATTGATAGGGGCTTGGGTTCATAACAGGGCAGAGTGATTACTTTGTACATGTGACTAACAATGTGAGAAACACATAAGATGATTAAGACACATTTAAATGGATTTTATTGGTAAGGCACTCCATGCAAACCTGCATTAAAAAGAAAAAAATAGGGTGATAGGACAGTAATAAAATGAGGGCAAGCAAGGTGGAAGGCAGGAAGGTTTAGGAAAAAACATAGCTTTTGATTTCTTGTATAGCAGCAGCTGTGCAGTTTGATAGATTTTGTAGATAAATTTGGACTCTCAAACCCAAGAAAGAGGGGTGAGAGCAACATAAAAGTGTTGTGAAGCCAATTCAACCACATTAGTTGTGTCCAGTGGGCATGTGCAAAATGGAGAGCCATATGTGGGGGCGATATTTTTTGAGGGACAGGTGCCCATTTTTTTTAAGGAGAAACTGTAATGTTAGGAAAGGGACATAGGTACATATGAGGAGGTAAGTTGGCTAGGAGAGGATGCAATAGCAGACAGACAAGACAGCAGACATGGGTGGTATGTGACACAGGAGAGGGGTAAACACCTTGGATGGGGAGGGAGTTGTGGAATCTGAGACCATGTGCCTCCAGACAGCAGCAGCATGACTCACATCCCCACCCATGGGACAGTTGACACTGCTCCTTCACTGCCCTGAAGGTGGCTGTGCTGGAGGTTAGGATGGATAACAATAATAAATAAATGAAGATAAAGGGTATGGAGAGAGCGATATACAGTCCATTAATGCCACTATAGGCTATATAGTTGACAACAGTAGTATTATCTACTCTACAGGTCTGTCCTTTCTTTATGTGTACGAGTCCCCTATAGGTGCTGTAGCATGTACATACCTCTCAAGCTGTCCGCATGGGACAGTATGGGCCAAGCAGTAACAACTGCAGGTACACAACTACACAGACCACTTACACATCAGGTGGACCTACATAACTACCATGGTGTACTGTGGGCTGATGTAGTGATACTTTGCAATTTTGGTAATCATTTGTATGTTAAACCTGTGACAGATGGATTACACACTACTAATTACATTATGTGACTGCATGACACTTGAAAGACATGTAAGTGTACAGGACAGAAAGTAAACAACTATCATGCCTTGCTTGACAGGCATGTAGATATAACCCAAAAGCAGTGACTGCAGAGGACATCTGCATCCCATGTACTAATTGACTACAGCAACCTATAACAGACACTCCAGGCATACAGCCATACCAAGATTACAGATTTTATTTTATTTCTTTTATTTTATTCCATTATTATACTTATTTCCTTTATGTATGCTGTATTATCACATTTCTGGTAATGATTTTAACAGTCTGTAACATTTGAACACACAATTATTTACTCATAATATGTGCTACCTCACCCATTTACCTGTAGTTCCTGTGGAGAGAAAATTAGTCATCAATACGTGACTGATTCTGTAATATTTAGTGCTACATAGCACTGGATTTGAATCCTGGTTTGGCAAAATGTACTTCATACAGAGCATTTAACAAGCTGAGGGACTGAGTCACTGCTGATTCTGACTGACTGATATTTGCCTACAGCTCACCTGGAACCAAAATATGACCTGGTAATAGTACTACAGTTTTATACTAGACTCCAGTGACAGTTAAACACACATAAACAAAATTCAAGCATGACAGAGATACTAGGTAACCTATGCATTACTAAGTAGAATGCAGGTGCACACAATATATTCAAAAACAACCAGCAAAAATGTCCAAGATGAACTGTAGATAACTCAAAAAACAACACGAATTCCACACTGATAAAATTTATTAGAATGTAATTTTCTTAGCACCTCAGCTACAACAGCCTTCAATGAGTACAAAAATTTAATGAAAACACACTCCCATATATATATAATAAGTAATCATTCAATTAAATACAATTAAAGACATGGTAAAAACTGATAGTCATGAAATTTAAAGTGAACATTACTAAATAACAACTCCATTTAAGCACATTGATCAAATGAGAACAAAAACTAAAGCAAACATCTCCAGTTTACTTCTTTATTTAAACCCGTTGGTGATAATGTATTAAATTTTAATATAAAAACAGTTTCCTTATAAAGTAAAATGTTTTTAAGTAATTTTTCATCCCCCTTCTTAATAAAGACGTATTCTAGAATGGTAGCTTGTAATAAATTAGCATTACTGCTATGCTTTTCCATAAAGTTTAGTGCCAAAGGGCTTTCCAAAGTTCCCCTTTTAATGTCCCGAATATGTTCCTGCAACCTAATTTTAAATTTTCTTTTTGTTTCCCCAATATAAAATAGGTCACAGGTACACTTGAGACAATAAATCACACCCAATGTATAACATGAAAAACAGCTATGTGGTCTAAATGTTTTCCCATTAATTCTAGAGAAATTTAATCTAATGTAGGGACACACATTACAATTATGGCATGGTATAGTCCCACAAATAGATAATGAGAGACCAAGTCTCATTGCTGGGGAAACATAATATGCTTTAACCAATTTATCCCATAAATTTTGTCCTCTGTTATAAGCTATATGGGGAACATCAGGAATAAGGTTATATATAAATTCATCTTGTAACAAAAAAATCCAATAATATTTAATAAGATCCCAAATTTCAGCACTTAAAAATTGAAAGTAGTAACAAAAAATATTTTTTGTTGTTGTTTAGTTAGCCTCCTGGTTATAGTAGTCCTAAATTAACATTCCTAACTTCTGCATTTTCATTTCTGCTGTTAACTTCCCCATCCAAATTTGATTTTATTAATTCATCAATTGATTCACAAATCAAATTTTTACTGTAACCCCTCTGTAGAAACATATTTATTGACTTATTAATTTGTTTCTTCAGATCAAGGCCATCAATGCAAAGCCTAGATAGCCGAATAATTTCCCCATAGGGTAAAGATTTCAAGCTATGGGGCGGATGGCAGCTAGTCCCAAATAAATATTGGTTACCATCCACAAATTTTCGATGAACAGTAGTGGAAATAAGTCCATACTTCTCTCCTGATAAAGAAATATCTAAAAAATTAACCTTAGTTCCAAACTGTAAACCATCAAATTTAATATTATATATGTTATCATTAATTTATGAAACAAAGGCAGGCACTAAATTTAGCTCCACCTTACACAAAAAAATCAAATCATCAATATAATGAAAGTAAAACAAAACATTTTGTTGCACAAATGTCTTAGTATAGATATATTCCAACTCAAATTTAGCCATAAACAGGTTGGCATACATAGGGGCAAAAGGTGCCCCCATAGCCGTCCCCCTTAACTGATGATAAATCTCTTCATTAAAACTAAAAAAAAAATTCAATAAACAAAAATGAGTTAAATCAATAATATAATGTGAGGTAGGACTATCTCCCAAAAAATAATACAATGCTTGTATTCCATCATTATGGCTAATATTTGTATATAAACTAACTACATTCAAACTAACCCAAAACATGTTTTCTGTCAATGATATTTGAGATATCTTTTCAATAAAATCAAACAAATCTTTGATATAAGAATCAATTTTTTTCCACAAAAGGCAACAGATAACCATGTATAACAATACCGATATTCTGAAGAAAATAGTTAACAGCAGAAACGATAGGACGTCCAGGAGGATTCATAAAGTTTTTATGAAGTTTGGGAAGACAATAGAAAGTAGCTAATTGGCAACTCTCCACATTAAATTTGGTATCAAGATCTATTTGAGAAAAATAACCAAGACGTACACCCTTCTCAATTAATAAAGTAAACTCTTTCATAGCATTCAGGTATGTTGCAACTTCACATATTTCATAAGTTGAGACATCATTCAAATGTTGCATACACATATTATAATATTGGGTGTAGTGAAGCAATACAATCTTATTACCTTTATCAGAAGGTTTAACAATTAGATCATTTCTGTTCATAAGACTTTTTAGAGCAAACCATTCATTTTTAGTCATGTTATAACACCAAGAACGTCTGTGACATGTATTAACCAGTTCTTGTACAGAAAAATAAACCATTTCTGAAAATTGTATGATTTTATTGTTAGTATAGGGGGATATAAATTTACTGCGAAAATCAATACCTGTAGTATTTAACAGTGAATATGCATTAGGAGAAGTAAAAAAATCAAAATCATCAGATAGACAAGAAAAGAAACTGTCATCATTACTATCAGTTTCAAGGCTACGTTCACAATCATGTCTATTCACTCGCTCATCCCCTTGTGCAAAAAAAAAAAAAAAAAACATTTCAAATGCAATTTTCTAACAAGTTTAAAAATCTCTCGTTTAATTAGATAGATCCTAAGTGTAACAGTGGGTACAAATTTCAAACCCAACTGAAGAACAGATATCTCTTCATCAGTTAGAGCAGAACCAGATAAGTTAACTACATTAGATACATTCACAGATGTAGAAACAATGTTAATATTGTTCATATCAAGTTTCATCTACCTCATTTGAAGGTTTGTTTAGCTTGTCCCTCACACGCAGGAGAATTGGAACCAGTTCCTTTTTTCTTGTTTCCTCTTTTAATATTTTCTTCGTTCTGACGAAAACGTTGTTGATGGGCTTTAGGTTCTTGTTCATTAGGTAGTGGTGGAAAATCGTGTATTTCATCCCCTGAATCAGTAGTGAAGCCTAAGCCATCCGAAGAAGCGAAGGAGACTGACAATTGTTTTATACTGTTTCTTTTCCCCGTCTGACCTAAATGAAAACTTTGTTTATTTCTCCAAAGGAAGGTCCGCCCATTTCCATAGTCACAAATATCTAGTTTAATTTTATGTGATTTGAGATGAACTTGTTCATTTTCATATTTATTTAGTTTCTCTTTGAAACTATTGAAAATGTCATTAATTTTAGAATACTCTACTTGACTCGATAACTTCAAGTGCATCTCATGCAATTCATTTTTGAGTTTCGTGTACAATAGTTTCTCCCTTTCTACTAAAATGCTGACCCATTCCATAGCACAAGTATGTGCCGCAGCTAACCAATGATCTTTAAACATTAAATCATTAGTATCTGAGATATCAAAGGGAGTTGCTGGGCAATATATTGTTAGTGGTTGTAATATCTGTGAAGTCAACAAACAATATCAGATCATGGGTTGGCTATCTCACCCATATACCTTGCTTACCTACTATTTGTGGAGGACAGAGCATTATGTGAACAATATTGGCCTTGAAACAGCCTTGACCATTACTATATGTGTTAAACATGACATTTGGCAGTCATTATATTTGCAGTGTACAGCTGTTACACTGTTATACTTGATTGCAACACCTTACCTCACAGCCTGAATGCATATACCTGAAATGCAATGGTTAAAACAAGACAATCCTGATGGACACAACTTACTTTGCTGTTATTGGTATTGGTTCATGTGTTATTGCAGCACAGTTGTCATAATTGAATTCTTGCCAAACAGCTGTAATTCCACACCTATTGCAAAACAGCATTTAGTAAAGATCCCTTCGTGCAATTACTGGTATAGTTTTGTTTTGAGTTTTTATTGCATAAGAGTTGTCATTATTCAGATGTTGCAATATAGCTGTAATTCCACAGTTATTGCACTACAAGTGTTTTGCAGATACTTTATTATGGTTAATGCTTTAGTCTTTCTTATTTGACTACAGATAGTAAAATACATCTGTACTCACTATACTCACAGCGTAACATGGCCAAACACCCCAGGTGTGCCTTGATGTTGTGAACCCTGTCCTCTGCAGCTTTTGGGAGAGAGGCAGGCCATTATGCATAACAGTCTAGCAGTCATTCAGTTTAGATATTGCTCAAACAGAGGTAAATGTATTTACACACGTGGGGCATTCCATGCCCGAGCATCTTGGACCCAGGTGGCTAGGAGATCACCATTCCAGTGCTTCAGGCCATCATAGTGGTGATGGATCTGCTCAGCTGTGCGAGGGATACCTGTCACACTGGTGAGTTCATGTGCCAGCTGTTCTCAGGCCTCCACCTTGCAGTCTGAGCCCTGCAACTCCCCCTGCAGCACCCAGTCTTCATGGTTTTTCACCAGGAGTCCAACCATGACCCTGGACTCCTGAATGCCCCACTGCTGCACCCAGAAGTGTGCACCCTTTCCAACACCAGCCATAGTCAGTACACAGTTAGAACTCTGAGCTATGTATAAGCAGTGATGAGCATCACACCGCGCCATGCAAACCTGCTTAGCTATGCTTAAACTTGACCTTTAAGTAAATAATTAAATGCATCTGGTTTCTATTTTTAGATGTCTAGCAGGTGTCTTAGCACTGCTTAGCATTGTTGTGCTCTGCGACGCGCAGCGCAAACAAACTTTTAAAAAACAAAATTACATTGATATACAGCAAATGGACAGTGTGTTACTCATCTGTGGACACAGTTAGCCCCACACTCCCTACACTGATTCAATAGCCATGTTCCATGGCTCTCACTCAGCAACATGTCATCATTAATATGCATGGTATGCTGCCGAGGGGGAACTGTGTACACAAACATTGTATATTCCATGTAGGCTCTACACTATGCCTACATGGAATTTATTAAATCCTGGGGCTTGTCTGGCTTTAAAGTTACGTCCCTTGATATGTACATTCTATAAATTCTTGAATGCGTACCATGACAATGTAAATAATATGTAAAAATCAATAAATATGATTCAGCATATTTGTTTATATCCATTATATTAAACATATCAATGAAGTAAGATAAAGCCATTGATGTTGCTGTTTTCCTATGTGTATTTATAATGTTTGTATCACTATCATTTAGTATACAATTAAAATCTCCAGCAAGTATTACATTTCCTTTAGAACATTGAATAATGTCTTCTATCTGCTGCTTGACTACTTTGACTCCTAGGCCAGGTATCCAATACAGATTTACTAGAGTGTAGATTTTCCTATTTATCTCTAATGTTACCATACAAATCATTCCTGACTTATCTTGATAAGTATTTGAAATCTTTGGCAATAAAGTTTAATTTTCCATAGAATCATAACACCTCTTTTGTTTATGATGTGAACTTACTAAGACTGCAAAATTTAAATCTATTTAAATGTTCTTGAAAAAGATGAGTTTCCTGTAAGACGATAATCTGTGCATTAAAGATTTTCAGATATTTAATTATACTACCCCTTTTGCCACAGTGGTGCAGCAGTTAGCATTACTGCTTCACAGTAAGAGGTTCTCTGGTTTGATCCTCAGCTGGGGTGCCTTCTGTGTGGAGTCTGCATGTCATTCATGTGGTTGTGTGGGTTTCCTCCAGGTGCTCCAGTTTCCTCCCACATCCCAAAGACATGCTGTAGGTGGATTGGACACTCTAAATTGGCCCTAGGTGTGAGTGTGTGCATGTGTGTGCCTTCTGTGGAAGGTTGGGCACCGGGCTGGCAACTCAACACTGTAAAAAACTCACTGCCAATCATGAGCAGACAGGTGATCCACTGTGGCGACCCCTAACCAGAAAAAAGCTGAAAGAAGAAGAAGAATTATACTTCCCCTTTTACTGCTATTGTTTAAACTATTAACTTTAATGGAAATGCATTTCATACATAAACTATTATTTACAAAGTTTTTGCCATTTATATGTAATTTTTGTCAGACAGAAGAAATATCTTACTAAAAAGAGTGACCTGGTTTCATCCAATATAACAATAGTTCTGTAATTTATAGGCATACCATAAGAAAGAAAAAAATAAATAATACATCAACATTTGATTCAAAAACAGTGCCCTGACTCTTGAATAGCCAAAGCATTCAAGTGTATCCCCTAATTCCCCCCTATTCATTTCATCCCTAAATCTAACTATGTAATTATTTATGTTTTTTTATACCTGTCAGACACCCTAAAATATGGAAGATTGATTTGGTCAAACTTGTAAAATTATAATATATAAATCAATTATTGTTAAGACAAAGCAAAAGATATTAGGTTTTTATATTTGAGTGCATTATTAAATAATTATAGTATTATTTTTATCAAAACACCTATTTTAATTGAGATCTAATGCACATTTAGTATTAAGAGCTAGCCAACTAATTAATTTATAAGTATAAACCAGTCTTATTACAGTAGGAGAACCACTACTAAAAATATACACCTAGAAATCTAATAAAATTTCTATGACAGGTTATAATAAAAGTAACAGTCTGTCTGCTTCACTACTGAATTCTATGAGATATCGACAGACTTAAATAGGTTCAATCTATCTGACATTAAAATTAAATGTAATATGTCTTTTTACTACTTAAGTCAAAGACACACCAATTATAATTGCTAACTGTTCCTAATACTCTTTACTCAGACAAACAGTGCATGTATTTGCTCATTTATTGTTAACTAGGTTAGAACAACTAGACATTACCCATTTTCAGATGATCAAGATGGTATTCTCGCATATCTGGAGAAAATTAATGAAGAAACCAGAGAAATACTCCCCCCCCCTTAATAGTGCTATGAATACTATTACATTTTCCTGAAGCTCCCTACTTGGCAAGTAAATATCACTGCAAAATGTGAACCGATAAAGTTATCATATACAGTTGCATGAATAAAAGCATGGTATTGTAATTATAAGCCAGTAGTGAGAGAGAGAAAGAGAGATACTTCTAGTCACATAAATGATACAAATTAATCAAATGCCTTCACCGTAAAAATAAATCATATCACTATGACAGTTTCTATCAGTCATACCTTTCAAATTCTTATCTCAATAGTTCTGAACAGATTCAAAATAATGGAGAGTAAATTTTTAAATATTGTTCTTATAAACATTAGAACATTGCTAGAGCAACAGGATTTAGATTAGTCTACCATTCCTGAAGGGTATGATGTGATACATTTTAATGTCTGCCATTACCTACTTACTTCACTCTTCAATAACTTACTATACAACCACAATCTACATAGGGAACAAATCAAAATATGAGACTGAAAACTGGAAATGCTATGAAATTCTAGCCTAAAATGTATAGAAGATGGTTTATATTACAAGCAAAATAAAAATTTAGCAGTGGCAGACTTACTTCCATTTTAATTTCTTTTTCCACATTTCATCTTATAATAAAGAGGCATTTATTGCTAAGGAAGATCCACTGTATTTTCCAGACATTAAGTTATTAAATAGCTAACTTATTCTATAATTTTATTTAATATTAGATGTGGTATAGTAATACTTTGCAGGAGAAATGGTATACATGTGTCATTCTGTACATGTGTTTGTGTTCATATAAATTAGTTTTAAATCATATCACTTTCAAAAGGAATAAAAAATTAGTCAATATAGATTGAGTTTACTTATACAAGTCATTCTAGCTTAAAAAAAGTATAGTTATCATTTTAAATAACTAGACAGCATGAACAGCTAAAATCTGACCCTAAGCCAGAGCACTTACATTATGTCTGAGTTGTTTAGTTTTGCATTACGCTATTTGCACTTTTGCTAAAGGATTTAAGGTAAGGAACTGTTCTAGCTCAAGGAAAATCAGTTAAAAAGACAGACCTGGGATGTAATAATATCCTTGTAGGCATAGTGTAGAGCCTACATGGAATGGTACCATGTTCATGTACACGGTTTCCCCTTGGCAGCATACCATGCATATTAATCATGGCTCGTTGCCGAGGGAGAGCTGAGCAACACAGTTATTGGGTCAGGGTAGGGAGTGTAGTATAAACCATGTCCACAGATGGGAAAGACTCTCCCTGCACTGTCCAACTGCAGTATACCAATGTATTTGTTTTAAATTTAAAAAGCATGTTTGCATGCCAGGGCTCAGAGCACAGAATTGCTAAGCATTGCTGAGACATCTGCCAGACATCTAAAAATAGAAACCGGATGCATTTAATTATTTATTTAAATGTCATGTTTAAGCATAGCTGAGTGGGTTTGCCTGGTGCGACATAGTGCTCAGCAGTGCTTATATGTAGCTCAGCGGTATATGTAAAGGTATAGCAGAATTTCACATATCCATGTAGCTAAAGGGGTAGATTTATGGCTTCATGAGCAGTAGGTGCAGGGTTTGAATACATGGAAGAGAAAATAGGCATTTAGGATTGCAATAAAAAATATATCAATGTTATTTAAATTCTGGCCCACTGCACTCCATTAAGCTCTGCTAAGACCTGCTAAGCACCACATAAACACAATAATGGCTGAAAATGTTTATGCACTGCTCAGATCTGCTTGGCTGGTTTGCGCACTGCTAAGCATAGGGTCTTCGGGTTTTTGCACTGCTCAGCTGGGCTGTGCTGGTTTGCACACTGCTAAGCGATGTGCCACATTTCTAAATATTGCCCAATGGCATGTAAGGGTAGGAAAACAGGCTATATTAAGCCCAATAGTTGAGAATACAGCATAATTACTGTTGGGTTTCTGACTGTGTAGTTACTATGGCAAGCATTGGAGAGGGTGCACACTTCTGGGTACAGCGTTGGGGCATTCAGGAGTCCAGGGTCATGGTTGGACTCCTGGCAAAAAACTATGGTAACCAGCTGGTTCAGGGAGGATTCCAGGACGTAGAGTACAAGGTGGGGGCCTGGGACTGGCTGGCACGTGAAGTCATCAGTGTGACAGGTATCCCCCCGCATAGGTAAGCTGGTTCGTCACCACCATGATGACCTGAAGCACTGAAAGGGGGATCTCTTGGACATCTGGGTCCGAGAAGCTCAGGCAGGGAATGCACCACAAGCTTGTAATTTAATCTTACCTTAGTCTGGCCAATATCTAAACTGAATGTCTGCTAAACTGGTATGCATAATGGTGTGCTTCTCTACCAACAGCTGCAGGGGAGACAGCTTGCAATATGGAGGTGCATGCTGGGTGCTTGACCAGGCTGTGCTGTGAGTGTGGTGAGTACAGATATATTATGCTAACTATAGTCAAATAAGCAAGAAAGAGTAAAGCATTAGCTGCAATTAGGTATATACAGTAAAGATTGTATTTCAATGAATGTGGATTTAGAGCTGTACTGCAATAAGAGAATACTGCCAGCTGTAGTGCAATAAGCAAGGAAGAGTAAAGCATTAACTGTAAGAAAGTATTTACAATAAAGCTTCTAGTGCAATAAGTGTGGAATTGTATCTGTATTGTAACACCTGTATAATCACAACTGTTGTGCAATAAAAGCTCAGAACTATTCCAGGAACTACATGAAGGTATTTCTAATAAAGTATATTATGCAATAAGTGTAGAAGTTTAACTGTTTTTCAAGAAATTAATTATGACAACTGTTCTGCAGTAACACATCAACCAATACCAATAACACCAAGATTAATTGTGTAGATCGGGAACGTCTTGTTTTAACCATTGCAGCTGAGCTATATGTATTCAGGCTGTGAGTTAAGCTGTAGTCAAGTAAAACACTGTAATAGCTGTAGACTGCAAATATAATGGCTGCCAAATGAAATTTTTAACACCTGTTTTTACTTTTGGGACTTTGAGCCTTATTGGTCACACCACCGGTGGATTTATTTGTTGTAGTTATGCTTTAGTGTTCAGTTGTGAATTTTTAATGCATATAGTACCGGTCAACGCTGATTCTAGGCCATTATTGTTCACATAATGCTCTGTCATCCACAAACAGCAGGTAAGCAAGGTATATGTGTGAGGTAGCCCAGCCCATGATCTCTATATTGTTTGTTGACTCCACAGATATGTAAACCCACTAGAATATATTGTGTATACCTACAGTCTATATGGTAATGTATAAGTTACCTACTATCTCTGTCATACTTGTACTTCATGCATGTGTGTTCTCCTGTCACTGCAGGCTAATATGAAACTGTAGTAGTACTGCCAGGTCATATTTTGTTTCCAGGTAAGCTGTAGGCAAATAGCAGTCGATCAGTAATCAGCAGTGACTCAGTAGGTTACTTTGTTAAATGCACTGTATAAAGTACATTTTGGCACACACAGACCAGGGTTCGAATCCAGTGCTAGGTTTCACTACATAATGCTCACAACTTCTCTTTCCACAGAAACTACAGGTAAATGTGTGAGGTAGCCCATATTATCAATAAATAATTGTGTGTTTAGATTATACAGACTGTTTGAATCATTAGCAAGAATGTGAAAATACAGCATAAAATAAAGGAAATAAATATTATAATAATAAAATAAAGTGAAATACATAACATGTGCATTCTTGGTATGGCTGTATGCTTGGGGTGTCTGTAAAAACTTTGCTGCAGCCAATTCATACATGCCATGCAGATGTCCTCTGCAGTCACTGCTATTGGGTTCTATCCCCATGCCTGCCAAACAAGACATGATAGTTCTTTTGTTTCTGTACTGTACACATACATGTCTCTTAAGTGTCATGCTGTCATGTAATGTAATTAGTGGTGTGTAATCCCTCTGCCACAGGTTTATAATCGACATGATTACCTAAATAGCAGAGTATCAATACATCAGCCCACAGTACACCTTGGTAGCTATATAGGTCCACCTCACGTGCACATGTTCAGTGTAGTTGTGTTCCCGTAGTTGTTACTGTTTGGCCCATACTGTCCCATGCACATGAATTGAGAGGTATGTACATGCTACAGCAGCTATAGGGGACTTGTACACATAAAGAAAGGACACACCTTCAAAGTGGATAGTAGTACTATTGTCAAGTATATAGCCAATAATAATATTAATGCCCTGTTTTTCTCTCTATCTCCCCACCCCCTTATCTTAATTTATTTATTATTGTTCTTCTTTGGTTATGGTTCACTATTAAAATATATTGTTACATTAAACTGTATTTTGGGGCATGTGTTTATTATTGTTATGTACTATAATGGTTGCTTATTAACATATCTTGTTAAATTACCTATTTTGTTGGCCTTATGCTGTAACTGCTACTTGCATGCTGTTATTATACTGACTGTTCTGTTATTTATTGTTGTGTTTCACATAATATGCATTGCTACTTACTTGGTTTATTTCTACTGTTCTGGCATGCTGGTACTTATGTATGATCACAACCAGATTCCTGACATAAGACGCGATTGATTTCTGAGCCCTTCTCGTGACGATATATCTATCTTGTCAAAGTTTCTTCTGAAGTGTATTTTGGAAATTCTGAGACCATTTTTTCATTTCAAATGTCTGGGCTGTATCCTAGTCTGGCTGGGTGACACATTCATGTTTTTCAAGGAGACAGATAAGTTGTGCTGTATGGAGAGGGTGACAGTATACCACGGTGCAAAATAATTATGAACAGCTAAGCAGAGACATGTGGTGCAGATGGACAGAAAGGTGTGCTTTAAGGGTGAATTTGAAGTGGAGAGTCAGTGTAAGTGAAGCTAACTGACACAGCTAAGAGCATATAAAGAAGTGAAGGAAGTGGTCTCACACGTCACTGTATGAAACTCTTGAGAACATGTATAAATGGTAAATCAGGTAGCCTGAATAGCTGCTGTTACTGGCAAGCTGGTACTTTATGCCTTAATGAGATTTTGCATTTAGTTACAGCACTAAAGGATGTTACCCAGAAAGAGGAATTTTGCCATTATTCCTGTTACTGTTTCAGAATCAATGTGATACAATACTAATTTGGAGTTTAAAAACCCCTTTTCACTGTAAGATAAACTAGTTTTGCTATAATGTTATGAATTAGAGCAACTTTGAAATCTGGTTGTCATAATACGTAAGTACCATATGTTTTGTTCATAAATGACCTATACTTATTACTATAGCTCCATCACCACAGCACATCAGGGTAAGCCAGTTCCTGGTGATCCAACTACCCTACCTCAACTATCCGTGGCACTGGGTCCTGGCACATCTGGGACCCAGGCCAGTGGTGCCCCCTCCGCTGAAACCTGAACCACCTGCAGTGTCAGGTGGAACTACCTCAGGGTTTAGGGCCTGGTCTTCCCTTGGGAGCAGTGGCAGAGGTGCAGCAGTCACCCAGCAGAAACTACTGGCCATGGTACACAGGATTGTTCAAGATTGCTATGAACATTACCTGTGCCAGACTGAGGGCACACTGGCCATCCTGGTGAGGCAGGCTGGCCACGGTGCCCTGCCCGCAGCACAGCCACCTTCAGCACAGTGAATGAGTAGTGTCAACTGCCCATGGGTGGGGAACTCAGTCACACTGCTGTCTGGAGGCACATGCATCTCTGATTGCACAACAGTCTCCCATCCAAGGTGTTTAGCCCCTCATGTGTCACACACCTCCCCTATCTGCTGTCTTGTCTGTCTGCAATTACATCCTCTACTACCCAGTTGTCCTCCTCACATGTACCTATGTCCCTTCCCCAACATTCCATTCTCCCCTTAAAAAAAAATGGGCACCTGTTCCACATAAAAATATTGCCCCATACAGAGCTCTCCATTTCACACGGGTTCAACTGGACACAACTAATGTGGTCCAATTGGCTTGAACATACATTTATGTTGTCCTCACCCCTCCCTCTGGGGTTTGAAAGCCCAAATTCATCCACAAAATCTGTCAAAATGCACAGCTGTTACTGTACAAGAAATATATAGCTATGGTTCTTTCCTACAGATTTCCTGCACATCCCCACCTGCTGTTCACCATGTTTTCCCCCCTGCTTTCCCCATTTCGCCACATTCCTATCTCTGCTTTTTTCTTGTCTTTATATTTTTTAGCGCGGGTTTGTGTGGATTTTTGCAGAGTGGCATGGTGGGCTGCTTCGCTTAGCGCAGCTTAAATGTGCTTTAAAGAGCTCCAATGTCTACATGTGTCTATGACAGTGTTGCTCTCATGTACAAAATAAGCACCTTGGACAAGTGTCAAACCCAGGTATCTCCTAACTATAGCACAATGCATTAACACACCATGATACACAGGTTTTAGGTGACACATGTGTTTTCAGCAATACATACTGACTGCTACCTACTGTCATTAAGCATGTAAATGAGGCATAAAAGGAATGGGAAAAATAGGAGTGAACCTTGGACCCTGGTGTAATAATACACTAGTGGACAGCCAAAGACATACCAATGGATGTATGTGAGGTCTGTGCTAGTAGGTATGTGTGGCCTTTTATCAGCAGTTTGTGGAAAGACACCTGCTAAGGCAGCTATGGCAAAGTGCATGTACAACTGAGACCCTGGTGCAGAAATACAACCATATAAAGCTATGCACATACTCATGTATGTAGAAATGTCTCTCATAGCCTGTATATGTGCACATATATCTTGCAAATAGGTTCATAGATTAGGTTCATAGATTAGTACTAAGCTAAATGCCCTTGCGAGCTATTTTAGGCCTAGCCAATTATCCCTTGTGAGACTCAAACCCTGCACCTTGCGTTTGTAAGGCAAACACCTTAACAATTAGGCCACCCTCCCAAAATACACACACTTTTGCAGTGTCTCAGTAGCACAGTCTGTTAAATCCCTTGTATTTAGTAGATTTTGTCATGCACAGTCCTGGGTTCGATTCCAGTGTTGTGACACACTTCAATTACATTATTGTGCAGACAGCAAGTAATGACTGTGGGTAGGATTCAATCAACACCATGCAGGAATAGTGCTTTTCCTGCATGGAGTGAACCGTGTTCATTTCTGCATAGCTTTAACAGCAGCGTGCCTTGCATATTCATAAAGGCATGCTACAGCTAAGGCTAAGTGGACATGAACACTACTGAGTGCGGGGGGCGTGTTTTAGTATTGACCGCACATCCAACATGGTCCCTGCACTCTGAAAGTGCCATACAGCACTTTCTAAGTGCTTTCTGTGTCTGTGGACACTAAAAGCAGGAAATGTAGATAAGAAGCAATGTAGGGGGTGTGTGTCAGGTACTGTCACACACACCCTACATTATCAAAGTGCCATACGGCACCGTCTAAGTGCTTTCAGTGTTCGCGGACACTGAAAGCAGCTATTCAGATAGGATGCAATGCATGGGGTGTGTGACAGGTACTGTCAGACACCCCCTGCAATGCAAAAGTGCCATATGGCACCTTTAACATGTTCCAACCTCTCAGAGCAAAAAACTGGCCAAAGCCTAAAATAATGCGGGGACAAGTAGGGACAGATATTGCCCTTACAAACTTAGAAAGTTGATAGAGGAATAGGGTTTGTATTAATATAACAACATGTAGGGAATGATTAGAAGTCCAAAGCTCAAATGTATGCCATTATGTAGTGACATCAGTCCTGATATGCCCTATACAGACGTAGACAGTTGACAGAGTAGCAGGTAGTGCATTACCAAATATGCTTTACCGAATATACCAAAAGTGCTTTTATTAATTTTTTTTACATTCTAAGTTAAGTTTAAGTGTAGCTGAGTGGATTTGCATGTCATGGCCTTCTGCTCAGCATTGCATAAACATATCATAGGAACTAAATAAAAATGTATAGTTAAAATCTTAATGATGAAATAGCTTAGTGGTTAGAGTCCTGCCTTTGCATGCAGGCGTTCAAGTACCAGGGTAGGCATTTTATTTTTACATGGGAAAGCATTGTTAAAATATTTTTTTTATGTTTAATTATGTGGTAAGTGATATTTGTCACCCAGGGTAGTGTAGCTGATCCAATGGATGTATGAGTGCATCTAACATGTGAAATTACCTGTGTATACACAACTGTCCCATACAGTATAGTCACACCCCACGGTAATGTAATGAAAGCACATAGGGGGATATCACGTGAAGTAAATCATATATACTTAATAATATGTCAGTAATGATGAATTAATCTACAATCCTGATATTTTTTTAAAATGAAAACTGAGCAATGCTAAGCAGTGCTCAGCTCTGCTTAGCTGGTTTAAGCATTGCTTAGATGTAAATTATAAGCAGCAGCCAACTCAGCTAAGTTGAATTGCACACCGCTAAACACTGCTCAGCATCTTCCCCCTTAAACACAGCTCACCTCTGCTTAGCAGGTTTGTGCATTGTTAAGCTGTGCTCAGCATGTTTGAAATGGTCCAATGATGGCAAAGGGTGGGAATATGGCCTTATTTAAACCATGCAGGTAGGAATACAGCCAGAACCTGTTGTAGCTTGATCTGTGCAGGAACTATGTCAGGTGTTGGAGAGGGCTCACGGTTTCGGCTGCAGCGCTGGGGTATTTTGGATTCCAGGGTCATAGCTGAGCTCCAAATAACAAACCATAATGACAAACTGCTACAGGGCCAGTACCAGGGCTCACAGTATAAAGCAGAGGATTTGGACCATCTAGCATGTGGCCTCACCAGTGCCACTGGTATCCGCTGAACTGGTGAGCAGGTCCAGCATCACTATGCCAACCTAAAGTGGAGGAAGGGGGTGCTCTTGGCTCAATGGCTCCAAGATGCTTGGGAAAACCATGATGCAGCAGTTTGTAAGTATCTCAGACACAGCTGTACTAAATTCTAGCCTGAGTATGTGATACACAGATATGCATAATGTTTGTTTCTCACCCCTACAGCTGCAGCTGAGAGGACTAGCAATATTGAGGCCCATGCCTACAGACTGACACGGATGCGCCGACAGGCGGGTGAGTACAGATCTGTCTTGCAGTATATAGTGCCATAAAGTATAAGGAGTGCATTGTTTACTGCCAATAGGTATAGTGTGTACTGTATCTAATGAATAAATGATGTTTACCCCACTAATATTGATCCACAGGATATCCATTAATAAAAGTGTCATTTCACTGTAATAAAGATTTATACCACAAACTGTTGCATTTACTTTGGTATGTTGTTGTAGAAATAAAATGTGTACAGGTTCTTCATAGCAAATATTACGCTGACAGCATTAATTAACTGAGGCTGTTCTGAGAACCAGCTAGTATGCAAAACCGTGGAGTATGGAGCTGTAAAACAAGATATAAATGAAATATGTAATATTGTATGCACTAAGATCTGAACCCTGAATAGTAATGTCTACAGTATTATAGTGTGTCCCCTACAGTATTGCATTTTTGTGTTAACCTTTGCTTTCCAGATTGTAGTATTTCAAAGGATTAATACACAGTACAATAACTATCTGCCATACATGAATGTCAGGATTACAAGGTCAGACTGTCTAACCCAGAGAGTATTAGGCAGAAATTAGTCAAGCAAGATACATCAGTTTCCTAGTGGTTCAATGTGATGAAAAATACCCCTGTTGTTTATTTTAGCACACCGAGACATGGTTCGAAACCAGGGAGTGGTACTGAGATGTATGCATATATACATTAAAAAAATCTTGAATATTTGTAGAAATAGTCAGTCAGAAAGTGTTAACAGATATTTTCTCCAGATGTCTTACAGGTGAAGAAATGTGTGTAATAGCTGTATGAAGGGTATACTAATAAACCATGTACAACTGGTCCACTGTCCAATCCCATATGCCTGCAAATGACAGCAGGATGGGTACATACACCATGCACTCTCCTCGATACATGTCCCCTCAAGTGTCACGCTGTCACGGCTAGTGGTCACTGCTGCCAATCACCTTGCACACAGATAGGAATCCAGGAAAGTATGCCAGTAACAGACTCACACAACATCAATGCAGAGTAGCCCTTCTCTGTCAGATATGTAACCCTGACATGTACAAGCCCCTTCTAGTAATATACCCATAGTTGCCGCAGTATGCACCATACCATTACAGGTTGACAATTTGACACATATGTATGTGGTGCAGAAGCTATGGGCCATAGGTAGATGCAAAGTGAGGGCAGTCCTGTAGATTATTGAGCAGTACTGTTGTGAAAAATAGAAGCCTATGCAGTTGTTAATGGAATTTTTTGTCTCCACCCACCCCTCATCTGCATCACTAATTATTATTTATATACTACGGGTATGTTTTTCTCAAAACCTAATTTTAGGACTTGAGTTCTATTATTGTTCATATATTTAATTGTTTGCATATTAACATACCTTGTTTAAATACAGTTGTTAGCAGCCTGTTGCCATCAATGTAACTGGCATGCTGTTACAATGCTTACTGATGTTCTATTTATGCATGTGTTCTGTTTGCTATGCAACTGTTTCAGATCTATTGGTTTGGGTTAATTGGAACACCCATGCATGCTGTTATAACTAATTTTGAAATGTTTTGTTCATGACTAACCAATATATCTTGGATAACCGTAACACCATAGCACGTTTGGGAAGGCAAATCCTGACAGATCCACCTGTTCTGCCTCATCTGGCCATGACACTGGGCCCCAGCACATCTGGGACACAACCTGCAACTTCCTCATCCAGTGGTACTTTACCACATTCAGCTGGAACTGCCTCAGGGGATGGGGCACATCCTCCCGGACCCAGGTGCTGAGAACAGCCTGTCACCCACTGCAAGTTCCAGGTTATAGTGCGCAGCATCATCTGCTGTGAGTTGGATGGATGGCTGTGCCAGATGGAGGGCTGCCTGGTGCACCTGGAGGGGCAGGCTGCTCCTGTTGTCCAGCCCCCAGCACAGCCACCTTCAGGGCCGTAAAGGTGCAGTGGTGACTGTCCATGGGTGGGGACCTCAATCCCACTGTATCCATTTGGGGGCCCATGGGCCTCTGATTCCCAACCACCCTCCCTGTCCAAGGTGTTTACCCCCCTCATGTGTCATAAACCACCACTGTCTGCTGTCTTGTGTGACTTGCCTGTCTGTGAATGCAACCTGTCCTACCCAACCTACCTCCCCAAACATGCCTACAGCCTTTCCTGAACATCCCACTCTCACCTTAATAAAAAAGGGCATCTGCCCCACAAAAACATCATCATTGCACCATGCATAGCTCTACATTTTGCCCCCATGTCCAGTGACATAAATCAATCAACACTCAAATTACTCTACAAACGTATGTTGCTAACACCCCTCTCTGTGGGGTGTGAGGCTGTAAATTCCAAATTTTCCACATCAGTCACAGCTGTTGCTCCAGTAGAAATGTAGAGCTATAGTCCTTTCCTACACCCATCCTGCAAATCCCTAGCTGGTTTTCCTAATGCTTTACCTGCTGCTTGCCCCCATTTCACAATTTTCCTATCACCCTTTTTTCTTTTTCTTTATTTAAAATTAGAGTGGGTGTAAGTGGGAGTAAGCACCGTTAAGCGAAGCTAAGAAGACTTAACCATCTGTTAGCATCGCTTAGCTTTGTGCAAAACAATGCAAACCTGCTTACAACTGCTTAAAAGTGCTTTAATCACTCTGTCTCCATCAGGCCTTGATCTGCCCAGCAACAAAATAATCAGCGCTGCCAAGTCTCGAACCCAGGACACTGTGCACTACAATCACAACACTATACCACTATACCATCTGAGCTATAAGTATTTGTTATGCTTTTGCAGACATATCATGCACTATAGTTATTTAACATAAGGGAAAATGCATATACATAGTACTGTTATATACATATGCATGTGTATGCGTGTGTGTGTGTGTGTGTATATATATATACACACACACACACACACACACACACACACACACACACACACACACACATATATATATATATATATACACACTCAACCTCTTACTGCAAGACATGTGAAAAAAGCTTGACAAAGTGGGGGGATAAAGGGCAAACAATAGTGACATATTTGAAATATGGCTATTATAAGCGTAAAAGTCTGATAAAGTATCATGGTTTGTTCTAACATATATTTCCTGATAGATTTCAGGTCTGAAGCACAAATGGTTGTCATCATTTACTGATGTCATTGTGACATCATCCCAGTGATTTGTCAGAAACCCACAACTGTTATGGGGAACAGACCAAACATATGAGCCACGCATCTGGACAGTGTATAGACATCTAGACAGTGGAGAGGTATGACTGCAGTCATGTAACAGAAGGGAAAAAACACTGAGAACTGCCAACCATTTAACCCAGCACCTTCTGAACTACTGTCAGAACAATACGACACTACCATAAATCAGCTCTGGGGAATTACACATGCATTTGCAAATATATTATGCACTACAGGGATGTAACTCTAGGGAAAAGCAGACATCAGTGAAAAATTGTCTACCCACAATCATTTTCACCACAGTTACCGCAACATACCAGTACCCCAACTGAACTCTAGAGTATAATGGCTGTGTGAACAAACATATCCTCATTGCCAGTCACACACTACACCGACATATACTGCCTCAAGTCACGGTCTACAGGGAATCCTGAGGTTTTATAGGACAATTCTGTCTGCCCCTACAAACATATACACCTGATAGACCACTAGCAACTGTAGCAGCATGCACAGTCAGATAGAAAAGGATCTATGACACTCATATCTGCCACTCTCCCTACTTAGCCCAACAAATATTTACACACTACACTGCTACATGATCTTGACAATCTGTTAACAATGGCCAGACATACATAACTGTCAACTGTACAGATTTCCACAGAATGTCCAGGGTATGGGACCATATTTATGGGCACTGTCACATACCACTTCCGGGAGTCTGCTAAGTTACTGGGATGATATCAGGAGTAAAGTCAGTAAATCATGATATACCATATCTCTGAACCTCTTACTGAAAGACATCTGGACAAAGCCTGACATACTTAGGTGACAGGAGGCCGAAAAGAGGGACATATCTCACATAATGGTGTTACAAACTAAAACAGTTGCTGGTGTTACAGGGTTTGTTGTAACATAACATCCCTGAAGGATATGATGTCTGAAACACAAATGGATGTCAACATGTACAGACTTCAGTCCTCATTTTATCCTACTGATTACTCAAAAACAGAAATTGTCTGAGGAACACACCAAACGTAAGAGCAAAACCTCTGGGTATTCTGTGGACATATGTACAGCTGAGAGGTATTTTAGAGAATTATCACTGTCAGATGTCAAGTCATACAGAAAATGCATGTCCAGTCAAACCCTGTTAATCTAGCAATCTCCTATGTGTATAACAGCAATACTTAGTTACAATTTGTACCCAATTCTGAAACTCTGTTCCCCATTTTGTTGGGCTGTCTCCACATTTCTTGTTCTGAGAGGTATTTCCATCCACCTTCTGTGAAGCTATAGCCCCACACCTCCATAATGTCCTCACAGACAAGGAAAAGGGGCAAGGCCCACATGAAGGACTTCATTATTACTTAAATGACTATCTCAATCAACTAGGCTGGTTAGAATTGGCAAATCTTATACTGTTGAACCAACTAATAGTAGCCCATAAGATCCTGTATCAACCTACAAATACACCAATACTCACTAACCTAATCACTCCCTATAATAATCTCAAAACCCTTTGCTCATCGAACAAACAACTGGTACAAATAGCTAAAATCAATAATTCAGCCGGTGACTCATTGTTTTCTAATACAGTGGGTAAAACCAGGAACACCCTCCCTATCCACCTAACCTCCCTATCCTCAGTCAACCTATTCAAAAGCAAACTAAAACCCTACCTTAAATCACACTGGTTATGCCCATGTGTTAACCGAGACTAACTGATTAACCTGTCCCTAGACACTAATCCTCTAACCTGTATAAGCTTGTTTCTTTTCTACTTACAATAATGTGTATGTTACTTTACAGTTAAATAGTGTCCTTGTACATATTTTGTATGAATATCCTTAGCTGTTACATACTAGGACTCTTGAGTGGCCTTTTGGGTGACTTTACAGTTTAATAGTGTCATTGCACATATTTTGTATGAATATCCATAGCTGCTGTGCACTAGGTATTTTTCTTGTTAATAACCTAAATCCAATGAAATTAAATGCCTGTCACAACTTTGTAATTTTACCAATGTCTTTGTAAATATTCATCTGTATGTGGAGCTTTTCTCCCCGGGCCTCCACTGAAAATGGACATATATCCAGTTGGACTAGTCTGGTCAACAAATGTAAAATGAAAATAAATAAAATAAAAAAAATATATAGCACTCTGTTGCTATGGCATTGGCTAATGGAAAGACAGCACAACTGCTCTGTATGCAAGTAGCAAGTGGGAGTCTCCAATTGGTGCACAGGCCATCACCTGCTCATGAGCATTATCTACAAAAGGCAGGCTGCTGCCTATGCAAAACAGGTTGGAACCCATCTACACAAAGACAGACTGCGACTATAGAAACCTAAACATTTGCATTATTCTGAGGAAACTCTTCAGGACTATAACAGTTATGTCAATCAATTAAGCATGCAATAGAATGCAGAAGGGGAATGTGGGAAGTTCAAAATGGTGGTCGTCTAGGAAATACCCTCTCTGGATAGCTCCATCTACACTGATTTGGTTAAACCTATCATCCTAAATTCTATGATCTAGAATCTTGTACAAGCGCCTTCCTAAGCCTAGGGTTGAATATTCAGGGCTTCTTAAACTGAATTAATGATCCTGATGCTCTAAATCCACGCGTTTTTCTTTACCAGCAATTCAAACTAATGAAGCTACATGTGGCTACATAGAGGCCTGCACTTCCAGCACCAGTTTAACTGATAATAACTAAGAGCCTAAAAGCGACTCTAGCAATGCCAAAGGAAATTGAAGCTATAGACTCTCAGACTACGAAGTCTAAGCTATTGGCTATTTCTACATCTCCGGAAAAAGAAGCAAAGAGACTTAGGTCATCCAAATCGACACCAGAACAACCAGCTCAAATTAAACAGAAGTCTGAAGGTGCACTACAAGTAGATGAATTAAAGAGTGCTCTGTTACCCTTGCAAACAGCTATACAAGAACTGACTATGAAAATGAGTTCCTTCGGTTCCTCTATTAATAAAATAGCCGATCGATTAGATCTGGTAGAAGACAGATCAAAAGCCAATGAATTAGAAATTGACCACATAAAAGAATAACTACAAACAAAAGATAAAATGATCAGCGAGATGCAGACAAAGTTAGTGGACCTTGAGGCCAGGAGCAGAAGAAACAACCTGATTATCAGAGGGTTATCGGAAAAATATGAACCAAACCAACTACTTGATGCTGTTACACAAATCTTTATCAACCTTTGTCATGATACCAGTTCTCCATCTAAATTCATCATAGAGAGAGCGCATAGAGCTTTGCGGAAACAGCAAACCGACATACCACCAAGACCAGTCCATGTCAAATTACTCAATCACCAAGATGTACAAACGATTTTACTAGCCTTCAAGAAAACAAACCATTTTGCCTGGAATAATCAAAAAATTGTCATATCTCAAGACTTGCCCCTGGAAATAAGAGAAAAATGACGTTTGCTTTCCCCATACTGTGCCGACCTTATCTCCCGCAAAATTAAATTTCAAATGAAATTCCCTTCACTACTCTCATTCACATATAAAGAAACAAAGTTCCATATCTCCTCTCCTAAAGAAGCAGACTCTATTTTTATGAAGTGCTTCGGTACAACTCCCTCTCCTCGGGGTAGCACTTAACTAACGCCTTCTACTCACCGATGGTTTTTGTAGTTGATCTAATCCAAAAGGTGGTCGCTATGTCTGAATATGTATGAAAAGTCTTCTGACTTTATGTAATTAATCTTTTTGAGTCTCCCTCAATAGGGCAGGAACCTATACTGTGTTGCTGTTACCTGGGGGATCTGTTTGCATGCAACTATCAGAGCGCTAAATAGCTGTACTCCTAAAAACGGAAGTTGAATGACTCATATCCTTTGTGGTCCTGAAACGACTACACAACACGAGGATTGATACCAGCGCTTAATAAAAAGTAATAAAAAGGTTGCTGATGCCTGAAGGTTGGGGACTTTGTTTCCATCTGGTAGATTAACCTGAAGATATACATTCGGGTATGTGAAAATCAGCTTATTATTACTTTGTCGGACCGGAGCAGCGAATTCAGTAACCTGTATCCCTTAAAGACAAACTGCATCTTGACTTGACTGAAACATGGCAGCTTAGAATTAGTAGATTAGCTTCCTCTTAGAAACTGCTGTATCCTGTTGATTTAATTGACCGCTGACTCGGGAATATACCCCTTTATAAATACTTTAGTAGATACTTAAGAGGAAGCACAAATATTAAGCGAATCGCTCTATTGTAAACTCATATTTACATCTTGAACCTTAGAACACTGGTTTTTCCTGAAGGTTTTTTTTTTTTTTTTAACCAGAGATTATTTAAAAAGTACAAATTCTAGTCAATTTTATTTAACCTTTCTAGTATTACGTATCTCTGCTGTTTTGGGATGCTGTTTGGAGTGAATTTATAGGGTTGTAGATGGCCTTGTTGGTAACTAGATATATGGTGTATAATATTTGTAAATATTCTAGGTTCTTTATTTCTTTTTTTTTGCTACTAATTGTTGAATATATGATAGACTATTGTTCTTCTTATTGTTATTTTTATCCCTCAAGGATAGAGGTGATGTGGATAGGCACGGGATTAGCACTGAGGGTTTCTTTTTTTATTTTCTTTCTTTTCTGTCATAATACATATGGTGCTGTTACTGATAATACTTATGTTATTTTTAGGCTAGTATTTACCCCATATAACAATGCTGTACATATTTTTAAACTTTTTTCCAAATGCTTTCGGATAAAACTTGGAATATTTCCTCTTGGAATGTAAGAGGACTCCATGAGAAAAATAAGAAAAATATGGTATTTCATCTTCTATACAAGTCCCGCTCAGATCTTTGCTTCCTGCAAGAAACACATATGTTGGATGAAGAATGGGTCAAAGAGAAAAAAAGAAAATGGATTGCTGACATTATTCCCTCGGGTATCAGCCATAACTCTAAGGGAGTGGCAATTATTGTCAAAAATTCTTTTAAACCTACAATTGTAACTAAAAGAGCTGATCTAGAAGGGAGGTGGTGTTACTTTACATGCATATCACATAATTTAAATAAACCTGTACTCTTCTAAAACCTCTATGGACCCTGCTCAGGACAACTAGAATTTATCATGAAGATTTACAACTTCCTACTTATGTTCCCAAATCACTTAATTATCTTGGGAGGGGATTGGAACTTGGTTCAGAACCCCAACATTGACCGCTCCACTAAAACCAAGATCTATAATAACCAAGACTCATTAGCCCTATCAGAGTTAAAAATGGATTTTGACTTAATGGATCCCATCTCGTTCGGATCTGACTTGGGGAAAAACAATTTTTTCACCTACTTCTCAAAATGCCATCACTCCTGGTCCCGCATAGACTTTTTCTTAATATCCAATACTTTAGCTAAAAGGCAAATTAAACTTACAACTGAACCTAGATTCCTTTCTGATCATTCAAGATTAACCCTAGGGATAGATTTTGATTATAATCTGGCCTCATCTTATAAAGCATACAACTGGTCCCTAAATAGTAATTTACTAAAGATCCAATCACTAATTACAGAAATTAACCATACCTTAAAAGAATTCTTCACTTCTTCCTACGATAGTGATATCCCTTTTGATGTTAGATGGGCGGCATGTAAAGTGGTGATTAGAGGCATCCTTATTAGGAAAGCTAGCTTTCTCCAGAAAAAGAACAAAGATAAATTAACTAACTTAACTGCAGAGATTAAGACATTGGATAACAAACTGCAAGAGAACTACTCCTTAGAAATTAAAAATGAGCTGCAACGTAAACAAAAAGAATTGTTTGAATTCCATCAATCCATCATATCACTGCAAGAATTGCGATATATATCTAGATACTCCGAATCCTTACAAACTCCTTCTAAAGCCCTTGCTAGGCTAATACTTAATACACCCAAATCACCCAGAATCGACTATATCTTTCATAACAACACGTTATATAAATCTGATGCTCAAATTTTACAACTGTTCCACCAGATATACTCAGATATATATGCTTACAATAACATGCTACCTAAGTGTAATGAGATGGAAAAATTCCTAAATGAACTTACCTTTCCTAAATTAAATGACTCCCAGAAATGCCTTTTATCTGCCCCGATTACTCTACCAGAAATTATAGAAGTCATTGACAACATTAAGAATGGTAAGGCTCCAGGTCCAGATGGCTATTCATCTGACTTCTACAAAACATTTAAAAACATCCTTGCTCCCATATTACTCAAACTCTTTGAATCTATTGCTAATAAAGGCATAACAGACTTGTACATCAATCATTCGAAAACCATACTAATCCCCAAAAATACCTTGGATAAAGCTAACGTAAACAACTATAGGCCCATCTCCCTTATGAATACAGAGATAAAAATCCTCTCAGCTGTTTTAGCGAACAGACTTAAAAAAACAATGCATACCTTGATCTCATCAGAGCAGGCGGGCTTTATGCCTAACAGGCATACATGGGACAACACCTTGGCGTTGGAAACTATAATTAATCTCACCAAAAAGGATAAGAACCCTGGGTATGCTCTGGTGCTAGATGCTTGCAAGGCTTTTGATCGAGTAAACTGGAATTTTCTGTTTTTAGTCCTATCGAGATTTGATATCCCTCTTGATTTTATTAACCTGATCAAAATACTGTATACTAGTGCATATACTCGCTTATACATAAACAAGCAAGATTCACAACCGATAAAGATCGCAAATGGAACTAGACAAGGATGCCCTTTATCTCCCTTATTATTTAATCTATATTTAGAAACCTTTTTCCTGTTTATATTGCAAAAAACCTATCACTCAATCCCTAGAATCTTTAACACTAATATCAGTTTTACAGCTTTTGCTGATGATCTAAATCTTTATTTTGAACTTCCTATGTCTGACACTAAGAAGATTACTAATGCTTTGCACTCCTTTACTTCTATTTCAGACTACCAAATTAACCAAAACAAATCCTTTATTTTCCCGATCAATCCCCCAGCTCATAAACAATACTTATTCCCTGAATTTGCTTTTCGTATAGACTATTCTTTAAAATATCTAGGAGTTTTTTATGATCACTCTTCTTCTTCTCTTTTACAGACTAACTTATCCAAGATCTGGTCCTCTATCACCCAAGACATGTCAAGATGGCAACACTTAAAACTTCCAATGCTAACAAAAATTTCCATTATCAAAATGAATATACTCCCTAAAATACTTTATCATCTTAACTCTTCTTTATCTACGGTCTCAACCCTTTTTCTCAACAGAATTCACAAGGCTTTTGCAAAATTCATTTGGCACCCTAAATCTGTTAGGATTTCATATCAAAGGCTTACTCTATCTAAAGCGTTAGGGGGATTAGCATTGCCGGATCTCTTACTATACTACAGAATTATCCGTGCAAATCGGATACTTACTATTGCTAATCATCGTCCTAACCCGCCTACTCGGACCCCCTTATGGATTAAAATATGGTATAACTATGCCCTTAAACATGACTTTAACCCTACTGCCCTGCCTTTCTTAAACAAATCTAATCTTAAGAATCTAAAATTACATCACTTTTTAAAAGGACTAATTAAGACTCTACAGGAACTCTTCCAATCTAACCTAAGTAATGCTCTTCTAATATTTCAACCTATCCATCTTAATCCAAACTTAATGATGGGTGGTAAAATGATCAACTTAACTAACTACCCACATATTAGAAACTTAACTCTATAGGATATGCACAAACTTAACCATCTTTCACTAACAGACCTCAGAGATACCTGGGCGTTGCCCAAAAAATATGCCATTATTTTAAGGCAACTAAGGGAATTCACCTCATCTTTTTTTGTCAGATACCCAAGCTCTGAAGCAGACCATAATCATGTAGCAGATTTACTACAAAACTTAAGGACTAGAAAACACATGACTTCTATAGCTTATAAAGCCTTTTCTGTATCTCTGAATCAAGGGAAAATTATGTTTGCAGAGTACTGGGATCAACAGAATGCCAACTTAACTCTACAACAGAAGACTCTCTCAATAAAACTTACCCTTAAGTATTCTCCATTTAAAAAACTTATATACACACAATTCATGACCACCAATAACCTATATTTAACTCCGGTTCGTATAAATAAATTTAACCCAAATGTCTCTCCCTCTTGCTCCTGTTGTTCCTCTCCCCAAGCTGATATTATCCACATTTTGTGGTTTTGTAGATACTCTCACAGTATCTGGTGCTCTCTCAAAGTAAGGCTCGATAAAATGGGATATCATAAATCCACCTTATCCTGGGAGATGGCCTTACTACACATCACCAGTCTTGAAATGCCTAAGCTGAAACTTAGAGCTCTAATTACACTTTGCTTTCTAATAAAATTTTATATTACTAAAAACTGGATTGACCGCTCTAAATTGACATGGAAGAACTTTAAAAATTTGGCAATCAAGTATATTACTTCCCAAAAACTGATAATAATTGATCCCGACAAACAAATAGCATATCAGGAATTATGGGACTTTATTTTTCTCCTTTTAACTGACTAATCCAGGACACTACTTGTATAGTTAGTTTTGCCCCTTATTCATTATGTTTTGCCCTAAACAGACTTATTTGTTAAGGGAATTGTTTCCCCGGAACGTTCCTGAGTAGGGACTCTATCCATTGTTGGCTTCTTACACTCCCTTCATTTCTTCAATAGTTGGCAAGATGGATGAGATACCATGATAAGATAGACGTTATGCCTATACTACCTGTTAAAATCCAGCATTTGGAGTTTTCATTTTGTACAGCACTATACCTATGTTTTTTCTTTTCTTTTCTGGTACATATTTACACGTATGTATATAGGTTATGATTTTTTTTTTCTTTTTTTTTTATTTTAACCATCGATGTATTAAGACTCGATTATAGCTTAATATTTGTGGTATTTGAATACTCTTTTTTTTATTATTTCTGTTATACTTATCAAAATAAATAAAATGTGTTTTGAAAAAAAAAAAGAATGCAGAAGGGGAATGCAATAATGTGAAATAGGAAGTTAAACACTAGGTCTCAACAAGATTTGCTGGACTCACATGTTGCTGTCTGGCACTTATGTCCATTCCTGCTAGCCCTGTCTGCATTGACATAGATCACAGCTCTGGCCCCTGAGTCACCCAAGCAAAGGTCAGCTCATGTATGACTAAAACTGGAGTGTCTGTTGCCCAATACTGACTGTGACACTGTTATGCCAGCTACCTGGGATGTTATAAATATTCATATGTCACCTTAAATGCTTGTATGCTACATATGCTTGTCTTACAAATGTAAGATACTTATATAGGGTATGTGCATAGTAAACAACTGGAACAGAAGTGTGTGTTGAACTGTATGTTATATACTGAGCTCATACCTTTCAACTGTCCAGAGTGTTGCAGACTGACCACATGTTTGCCTCATATTTGAAGCCAATGCCTCATATAGTTGTGTATTGTCTGGAAAATCACTGGCAACCCAGTAAAGACTGAAGTCATAACATAACAGCATACATTTGTATGTCAGGTGTCATATCCTGTGGAGTATTCCTGTAAATGTAAAACTGTCTTTGTTACCGACTAAGTGTGTTACACCATTGATGTGTGCCTTTGTGCAGATGTCTTGCTCTAACAGGAGCTAGAAGTCTTAGCATGAAACTCATGTCATTGCAAGCATACCTTGTCCTGGAGGATGCTGACATTTGTGCAGTCATCGGCACCTGGTTTGCAGCTGTGGACAGCATACTAACCTTGCCAGGTTACTCATCCCACCATATATTTAGACCACAAATGGAGGGTTGCAAAGCCACAGGAAGTGGAATTTTAAACATTATCATACACATACACATCTCCAGGCTGGCCAGACAGTATGATGCATGGGAGACATCCCATGTGCAGTACAGTGTTGACAAAACATCTACTCAAATCATAGCTAGCTACAGACTTCTAACCATGACTCTGAACACCCACTACACCTATCTGGACTTGCTTGAAGCTGTCAAGATTCAACCTTGCTCCTGGGTGACTTTAACTACCCATAGTGTGCATGACCTATTCTACCTGAACATGAACACACAGAGATCCCTTGGCTTTGTTAATAGCAATGCATTGGATCAGCTGGTCAACACTCTTATGACAGGTGGAAATATCCTGTACTTGGCCTTAACCAACATGAGTAGTCACTGTAGCACTCCTACAGTGTCATCCTCCTTGGTAAGATCAGATAATATAGCCATCACTGTTGAGGTCACCATCTCCTCTGCCCCCCTCTGTCAGGGCCAAACAAAAATAACTTTCCAAAACTGACTATAAATCTGATTAGAGCAGGTAGAAGTAGCTTTACAGCCACCTTCCATCAGTTGGAACTAGCAGTAGTGTCCAAGCCTACAAAATCATCTCCCTCAAGGTAGGGTAAACCTCTGTGGTGGACAGTGGCAATACACAAATACCATAATAGGTGGAAATTGCTGGACAGAGCCAAGAACGAGCAGGTGCCTAATTGGAAGCAATGTCACCTTGATCTGAACAAGCAAATACGGTCACAGGTGAATTCCCCTAAGGCTATCGTTGAGTGCAAATTGGACATATCTACCAATGCCAGTCACTAGGGCTTCCATACATACATCTGCAGTCCCAGAGGCAATACCCAACTCTGCTCTGTAGTGGTGGTCAATAACACCACATACAAATATGGCATAGAAATAGCCAACCTTCTGCAGACAGGTTAAGTGTAAACATCATCCCTCTGTCCCCCCATTGGTACACATGGACATGCACCACATCTGCCTCCCCATCATCAGGAAGCAGGTCCATAATGCCCTCTCAAAGGCAACACACAAAAGTTTCCATAGGCTGGATACCAGCCCTGGCTGCATCCTACATAAACTCAGGCATGAGCTCTCAGTTCCATTACATAGTGTAGTCAACCAAAGCCTGAGCACAAGCATCATCCCAATACACAAAGGCGGAGCAATCCACTGACCCAGCCAATCATATGCACATCAGCCTAACTAGTCTGATCTGCAAGGGCATGGAAGGCAATATCAAGGACCTTGTAAACAGGAACATCAGCAACCCCAAAATGCTTGAGCCCACACAGTGTGGTATTGTCAAAGGGAGATCAGGCCTGTTTCCCCCTCACAACCTGTTGTTAGTGTCTTAGCAGACTTTCAAAATGGTGGTCATAGTGAGACACAGGTGGGGTTGTCAGGGTCTGAATCTGTGCGATTGGTTGGTATCCCATTTTCACCCACAATGTCCCCGTACACAGTCAGTATGCCCACACATACCCAGTCCCCAGCAGCCACAGATAATGGACAGTTGGAGGGTAGTGGCATGGAACAGGCTAGTGTGGTGACTATGGCAAGTGTGAGTGTAGACATTAGCCAAAGCCAGACAGCAGGTGAGGTCACACTCAGGCAGATGGACGGGGTGCTCACAGACTGCTGCCCATCAAGCCCCTGT
>NC_056733.1:394930424-394985424 GCF_019279795.1 Protopterus annectens
GTCATTACCTAGTGACAGACATCCTCAGATCATCACAGTGCTTTACCAGAGGATTACAAGATGTATGATGCACAGACCAATATTATGAGCCCAACTATAGACATTCCTGCCCAAAAAGGCCAGTTGAGAGGAGTGGCTACAGCTGGTAGACTGATGAAGCTGTGTAAACAGTCCAGCAACTTGGTGATATACTGGCTGAGGATCTCCTGCTTGTGTGGTATTCTTCTTACCTGAAAAGTCATATCCTGGTGTGGCCATACCTCTCAACTGTACAGTTTCTGGCAGATTGTCCAGGTGTTTGTCTAGAAGTTTTGTCCAGTCTACATAAACTTGTGTTTTTATGGCAAGTTAGTTGCAAATAATTAGACTGATATTACAAAATAATGACAGACAATAGTGTTTCAGACTTCATAACTTTCAGACAATTCCTGCTAATGCAAAACCTGTTATTCTGCCAACTTTCTCAGATTGTAAGAGCAATATTTACAACACGTGCCTATCATTGGGCCTTTGTCCCACTTTTATTTATGACCTTGTCCAGATGTCTTGCTGTCAGAGGTTGAAAGGTATGGGTGTGGGTACAGAGTGCATTCTACTGTGCAGAAATGTCCATTATATGTGTAGTATATTTCACATAGTACTGTGTGACTTCCAGGTATGTCAGTCACAGAACACTACAGAGTACTATGGTGAAACACTGACAGACACTTGTATATAGGATGATATGACATTAGTAGGGTACTGGTCTTGTAGTTCTTATAACCCACACAGTTGGGAGTGTAGCCCATGTTAAGACATGTCAGCACACAGAGCCCCTGTCCAGCAGAGACACAGGTGTAATCACAGGACTGTATTTTGTGTTTCCCATGCCCTTATACAGGGAGCACATCACTAGGGGTATTGAGGCACTTGGCTTGATGTGAACAGGGTGTGTATTCCACAGATGTGAGAGTGTGTGGGACACATATCTGTCACACCAACAAGCCGTACTGATCTCACAGACCAGGTTGCTGTAGTGCCTATGGTTGATCGACTGGGCCTTAACTTACAGATGTGCAACAGTCCCATCAAGACAGGGTCTGGATTGCTTTGTATGCCAGACAGGGGTCACCTCAGCAGAGTCTATATGGAATGGGGTAGAGGGACAGTGTTGTTAGCCTATCTGTGTTGGGCAGGTGTTTGTGGTTTGGGGTAAGTCCTTAGTGTTTGCAAGACCCTGGTGTGTGGAGTCTGCACAGTCTGTGGTGTGTACATTTGTGGAGTTCTCATGTATTTTTGCCTCTGAGGTGTCCTTTGTTTGGGTTTTTGCTTTGTTGTGGACCTCCACTGACATGGATATGTGTTGTGTATTTGGAGGTAATGTTTACTGACTCCATACATTGCATGGCACCTATGTTACTGCATGATTTGTTCTGGTGTGCACATTCTCCATTTGTCTGGCCAGTGGTTCCCCTTCCTCTTATGTGTTTCTCTTTGTCCTTCTGTAGTCCAGTCACAAGCTTTGCCCACAGTGGCTGCTGTTATCTATTTGTAATTCTGATGTGAGTGGGATAAATGCTGTAACATCACACAGAAGGTTGTGAACTTCACACCTCTGAGTGTACCTTTTTAGCAGGTTGTCCATCATTGCACCACTACATCTGCTGTGGTCTTTATGTGGTTTGTGTTGCTATATGTTATTATGAGGCTATATGATGGCCTAGCTGTCAAACCGTCACAGACTTACATCTGGACAGGCCCATATATGACAGTCAGACAAAGGCACACACATGGGGACAGGGTGTTAATACTGTTCTGCCACACATAGACAGTTGGGAGTCCAGTTTAGTATTTACTTGCTTTCTCTTATGGGTATGACATCTTCTTCCCCACTGTCTGCCACTGATGTTTTAACAAGACTCTTTCTTCTTTTCGAAATAGTTGGCAGGCAAATGCAATGTTAGGACAAACAGAACAGATATACAAGGCATAGTTGTACGCCTTCTGTGACAACCTGTCATTCCAGGGGTTTGGATGTTGGCCAGTGACATGTTGTCAGTGTTGACATAGTAAGTTGGCAGCCTTTTATGACTTGGTAGTACACTGACCTTTAGGTACCTGTTGTCCCATTAGGCACCATACCTCCTGACTATTTAGAGCCAGACATCTGGACAAAGCCATAAGTAATTTGGGGACAAAGGCCTACATATAGGGACCATTGTTAGCTACTGGCCTTACAAACCTAGAAAGGTGATACAATAATGCATTTTTTATTAGCTTGTATTTTCCTAAAGGGTAGGAAGTCTGAAACTACAATGTGTCATTATTTTCTGACTTTAGTCTTTTGTGATTTCCCAGACAACCATGATTTCATGATAAAGAGACCATGAATATGATACAAACCTCTGGACATTCTGCAAAATGTCTGTACAGTTGAGGGGTATGCTAGGCACTGTGTAGGTTACTCTGAGCTGTTACTGTCCATATGTGTGGCCCCCTGTCCCTGACCTGCCCAGCTTTCGGGCAATAACAGATATTGATGTCTGGACAGTGTGTACAACTCCTACCATAGCTGTATTTGACAAGCAGAATAGTTGGCACTGCAGTTCTTGGAACATGGACCCTGTCAACCACAGTACTGTACCTAGGCCACTAAGACACAACAACCAGGAGTAAGTGCAGGACACATGCTGACAGTATTGACCACATATATACATAGCTCATTGACCCCTGCATATTGTGGACATGCAACAAGTTATCAAGTTGATTGGGACAGCCCTGGGGATGTGTGCTCTGCTGCTTATAGCTAAAAACATTACTGTTACTGCATTTCTATGGGAACATGGGTATGTGTGGAGGGGACACACCTGTCAGCTGTCCACATTTGCATGGACTGTGCTGATGTTCCCTTTACATTTTGTTTCCATTTAGCATAGTATTGTGTCTGTCTTGGAGACTACAGGCATATCACTAAAGACCACAGGTTAGATTGTAATGGCAGGCATTTGGGTTTCAGACTTCCTACCCTTCAGAGCCTTACTGCAACTGTAAGACCTGCTGTGATATCTCTGTGTACATTTTAATGGGCATATGTCATCATTGTCGCCATTTGTGGGCCTTTGCCAGACATTTCTTTATGGTTTTCTATGGATGACATGATGGGTGAGGCTGAGGAGTGAGTATGGGACCCCCACATTGATATCCATGATTGTGACCCATGACCACCAGTTTGTTAGCAACCCCCCCCCATATACTGCAGTGAGATTTGTCATTCTCTGGGGAAGCCAGTATTGGGCAGACATTTCCTGTTGTCCCACATAGCTGTCAGTTGTCTGGTGCTATCCTGGTAGGCCACCCTATTACCTTGCATGCATGCAGCAATACCATAGCTATGCTACCACAATGTATTACTCCATTCATTTATTGTTAAGAAGACTGACTTACCTTGTGCCTGTGGCAGTTGTGAGGATGGTGCTTGAGGGCTGGCTCTGTCAGATGCATGCAGTACACAGTCTATACATGGTAAGATACAGGTAGTGTGATGTGTGTGGCATCCATTTTACTGTGTGTGCTAGTCAGAGAGAGGTGTCTGTCTCTGGGTCCCCACAATGTCAGTGTGTGTGCTATGTGTTGCCTCTTTGCCAAGGACTGGGCATACTGGGCATGCCTCCATCTGTCTACAGGAGCAGGCTCAGCGGGTTCCTCCTCCAAGTCCCCTTGTGCATGTGGGAGCCCTGGCAATGGTGGGGGGCTGTATGGCCCTTCCCTGTGATGTTCCTACTGCAGCTGTTTCCACAGGATCATATTGTGTAGCATGGCACATACTATGAACATGTGTGCACATATGGCTGGAGAGTACTGCAGGGCTACACCAGATATGTCAAGGTAGTGGAACTGTGACTTGAGCATTCCAAACACATGCTCTATAATGTTCCTGGTTTGTGCATGTGTCTGATTATGACATTCTTCAGTGTGTGTGTGTGTGTGTGTGTGTGTGTGTGTGTGTGCGTGCATTTCTGGGGTCTATATTGAAACACTGAATGCTGAAAACAGCGAACGATGTTTCATTGACACATTTTCAGCGAAAGCTGAAAATGTCGAAACCACAGAACAGCGATTTCTTTCCTTGGGAAAGAAATCGCTGTTCCAACCCCCCCCCCCAAAAAAAAACATTAAACACTTCCAAACACATACAAACATAACCTAACCCTAATTATACCCCCCAAAAAAACAGTAAACCACTAAATACACATATGCACATAACCCAACCATACATCTAACGAAAAAAAAAAACAGTAAACATTTTAAAACATATGCACTTACCTTAACACGCATCCTAACCCTAAGGTCAGTAACTCTCGCAAATTTATATAAACAGTTCCAAACACATACACACTTACTTTAACCCTAATTCTACCCCCCCAAAACAAAAGTAAACATCTGAAAACACATACACATGTAACTCAACCATACATCTAATGGAAAATAAAAAACAGTAAACACTTTCATCCATATGCACTTACCATAACCCGCACACTAACCCTAAGGTCAGTAACTATTGCACATTCACACTCGGGACCTATACCAGACAAAGGACCACACTACACTTCAGAACACGGCAAAGCAATGAAGCGGTCAAGTGACTTCTTTCCCAGGGAAAGAATTCACTGAACAGTCACTTCGCTGTTTTGCCTGTTTGACCTACATGTGTAGATGAAAATGTATTGGACAAAATGTGTTTTCGCCGTTCTAATAGGAACCCCATTTCTGATGGGTGTCATCATCCATGGCTCCAGTGCATAGCCAGCATCCCCCACCAGATGGCCATATGGGATTACCCCCCTGGCAAATGACTGGTACAGCTGTGAGGCATGCCAAATGTGGGAGTCGTGATAACTACCAGGGCTGCCAGCACACACATTCATGATAATGCCCTGAGCATTGCACATGACCTAGCAGTTGATGGCAAGATAGCCCTTGCTGTTGACATAGATTCTACTCCCTTTACTTGGTGGTGCCTTGATATGGATGTGTGTGCAGTCTATGGCACCCATTACCTCTGGGTAGTCTGCTACATGTTGGGAGAAATGCATATTGCTGGTCCTCTTCTCACGGGTGCTGGGGAAATATATGTGCTTACCAGCGTGTGTTCACATGATGTCCAGAAACTGCTGGAGTACCCTGGATGCAGATGCCTGTGAGACCTCCATGATGTCCCCATTAGGTCTTTGGAAGGTACCCGTAGCTATCATTCTTAAGGCTACACATACCTTGGTTTCAACTGGGATGGGTTCCCCTCTGTTGGCTCTGGGTCTGAGGGGAGGCTGGCACAGCTCGCAGAGTTGCTGAAGTAAGTCCCTGTCTGCCCTGTAGTGCTGTAGTATCTCCAGATCATGTATCCCCTGGTAGGTTATCCTGGGTCTGAACACTCTTCTCCTCCTCCTCAGTCTGGGATGGTTGTCAGCATTATCCTCCTCACTGCCCTCAGCCTCTAGCACATACTGATGTAGCAAAGTGACAGCAGCCCCTAACATTTTGTCAGTTAAAATTCACCCAAGTGTGTACATCAATGGTGCAGAATTTGTGGAAAAAAACAGACTGAACGGTGTTTGCATAGTTTATACTGGTGTGCTGAAGATGCTGCCTGTTTGATTGGTTGACTATGATACATTCCACCTGCCAGCTATATTATTTGTACTTGAGTGTATTTATTCTATTTCCCATTTTTTTCTTCCCATCTCCACCCCTTCTAAGCCCTGCAGTGTGCCACACAAACCCCTGTAGCTATAGTAAACAGTATTGAGCAGAAAGGAACCTCCCAGGGATGTGTACAAGCTCTGCATTTCTTGAACTAGCTCAGCCACACACCCTTGTTTAGCTGTGTGCATATAAAGATAGCGGAGCTCCAGTGTGCTTACACTAAGCATGACATGCCCACTTTCCATGTCAGCTGCTTATCCTGCTTACACTACAGCATTATGGCTCCTACACAGACACAGTCTCCCATTTTGCTATTCAATAAATTTAGCTCATTTGCATACCCCACTGCCTTTGTCCCTTGTTATACTACTACACCGGAGCCTATCTCCTTAGCTACCACTGTTACCTGTTATTGTTTTGGTTCTGCATGCTACCCACTATAATGGCAATATTCATATTTCCCATAAAATTGTCTTTTTACATTTTTGTTTTATTTTCTGCATGATCGCATTTGTGCGCTGCTGCACTACGCTTAAACAGCGAAATTGGCCAAAAACAAACAAAAAAAACCTTTGATTTTCAAAATTATGCAGCTGTTTTCTATGCCAATGGCCATATTTGTGGCCATTGGCATGCCTAATAGTCATAATACATGCTTTACTTTGAGCTGTCATGTCCCTGTTTTGATTTTTGCAGAAATGTACATGGTTAGTAACTGAATACATTTCTTCAACAGACACTGCTCTTACACAGATGCTTGCCTGCTTACTGAATCGCTAATTCACCTCATTTGCAAGGTTTTCACCAGCAAATGAGGTAATTAGCATTATTCAGATGTTTCCATGTCAGAATAGTGCTGGCAGGCTCATGCACGCCCCTAGTCTTGTTTACTGGATCGCTCAGCGGCCATATTCCATGCAGAAGCTGCTACACTATTCTGACACAGTGATTTGGCTTTATTGAATCCCAGCCTGTGTCTTGCACTCTGACTCCCAACAGTTTACTGCTACTTAATTAACTGCTACCCAGTTTTGCAAGATAAAGGCCTGCAGGCAGAGACACAATGCACATATCCATATCACCTAACTATATGTTGCTTACCACTCTGTTATTTGCACTGTTGCATAACATACATAACTTACGCACATGCACTGATTGGACTGTATAGTATACCTTTTCCCTGGCTCTGCTATAATGACAGCTCTGACACAGCTACCACAGTTACATGTACAGCTTGCTGTCTAACAAAGTGTTAACAACCCCCCCCATGTGTTGTAGGCCGCAGCAGCAGCTGAAGCCTGTAGCATACACAGTTGTATGTAAAGGTAGCTGCTACAGACCTACCATACCTCCTAACCCCCTAGAGTGATAAATCCAGACACAGCCATACTTACCAAGGGGGAGCAAAGGGACAGAGATAGGGACATGTTATACCTCTCAACCTCTTAGAGCAATCAGGACAAAGACATAAATAAAAGTGGGACTAAGGCCCAAAAATAGGGACAGTTTTTAAATATCGCCCTTACAAACTTAGAAAGTTGATAGAGTAACATGTTTTATATTAGCATGCATTTTCTGAGTGGCATGAAGTCTGAAACTCAAATGTGTGTCATTATTTTTTAACTTCAATCTTTAATGGTTTGCCAGTGATTTGCCAGAAAAACACAATTTTTGAAAAACTGGCCAAAAATATGAAGCACAAATCTGGACTTTCTGCAAAAATCTGTACGGTTCTGAGGTATGGGACATGTTCAACAGTTTATCCCTACAAAGATAGTAGGTTGATAGAATAACAGCCACTGCATTAGCATGCCTATTCTGATGGGTATGAAGTGTGACACTTACATGTTTCTCTTACTGACATCAACCCACAATGTTTGATAAAGAACTGCCAGATGACCACAATGTTATGGGACACTGACCAAACATATGAGGCAAAACTGTTCACATACTTCACAAATCTCTACAGTGGACAGTAGTTGTACCTACCCTCTGTGATGATGTAGTCTCCACACCTCAGTAATGTCCATCTCAAACAGTAAGAAAGGAGCCAAGGCTTACATGAAGGCCTTATATATTACACTGTGGTGGCACATCATTGGCTAATGATACTGCAGTTCTGCTGTTTTGGCTGCAATTGACACATTTGAGCCACTGATTGGTGCAGAGTCAATTAACTGCTAATGAGCATTACCTTCAAAAGGCAAGCAACTGGTGCTGGGGAACATGTCTGTATGAAAATTCAGGCAGACAGACAGTGTATGATGCAAACTTTTCCAAAGATTCAAAAAAGGAATACTGCACTCCAGCAGGTATGCAGTAGATATCTCCCTATAATGGGATGCAGATGGGAGGACAGAGGTATGGGGAACAGGGAGTACAGCAGTAGGCTTGTTGTAGATCTATGGTATTGAGATGTCATTGATACTGTGCTGTACTGCACCTATAGGCATGGCTCATACCTGTCCCTGCTTTCCAGCACATCTCAGCTCTTTCCCTATCAATCCCTCCCACAATGGTCCTGTAACATCAAGTGATGTACTGCATGTCATCTACTCTCAGTCTGTGAATGTGTCACCTACATATTTCTAACACTGTAAAAGTGTCCCTGAATGTCCCTGTTATACTCTGGCTACATATCTGTGTCATTGATGTGTCCCAGTTTGCTTGACAGCTATGCCTAACATATCTGTCAACCCCCTACAGAAAGATATCAGGACAAAGCCATAATTAATGGTGGGCCAAAGGGCCAAACTCAGTGACAGAGTATATATATATTACCTCTACAATGCAAAAACATGAGTAGACTAATACATATTACTGTAGCAGAACTGTTTTCTGAGGGGTATAATGTGTGAAAGTCAGAATCTGACCATATATTCTGACATCAGCCATCAATGATTGGCCAACCATTTGTCAGACATACAGGTTTGTGTGAATAGGGCCACATGTATGAGGGAAACATCTTGACATTCTGCAAACATCTGTATAGTTGAAGTATATGATGCCTACAGGGGACATATACTACAGCAGGTTTGCATTGCTTTCTGTCATTTTGGCACACTGGTGTCCTGGACTCTCCCCATATAGTTGTTGTACTAGCACATTGTTATTCATTTGACAGTAGCGGAATGACATATTAATGGGAATTTGCCCATAGGGGACACACCACAGTAGACCATAGTAATAGGTGTAGGGACATACAGCAGAATTTGTCTTTGCACACAGGGACATAACCCAGTATTGCTACTATCTTGGTGATATCCACACATGTAGTGTATTTCCAGACTGTGGGATATGACGTGTGAGGGAGCAGTTGATAGTGCAGGCCATTATGTGTGTGCAGTATCTGTACATAGTGGATGTCCACGTATGTGGTCCTGTGATGTGTTCCCCTCTTATCTTTCAGGAACCATGTATCACAGGAGACATCCACCATTCACAACTGCAAAGAATAACATAATACTGGATGGCCTCAGGAACCACCATCACATCTTGCTTAGCAGGGCTCAGCACAATCATGAACAGTGGGCAGCATTGTGGGCAGACCTTGTGTGGGCTGTTAATCAGATTGGCCAACAGGACAGGACCTATGAGCAGGTCTGACACCTGGCCACAGATATGGTGAATGTTGTATATCATAGGGCAGCTGCTGATGCCAGGGATTGTGCTGCCACCAGTGGATGGCCTTTAGTGGAGCAACCACTCTCAGCCACAGAGGACTTCCTAGTGAACCTAGGATCAACCAACAGCTCCCAGGCATCCATCACACCATACATCCTGGAAGTGGGTGCCACAACTTCCACAGAAGAGGACCGTCAAGATAAGCTTACTGAGTTCACCAGTGTAATACTGTATTAGTCATTGTGGCAGGCTGTACATACCAATACATGGGTGTCAGGTCTATCTGCATTGGGGGGTGATTTGTATGCACAGTTGTGCACACATACTCAGAATGTTAGCAATATATCCATAATCACAGTAGCCACTGTACATGTGAATATATGCACATATTACCTTGTACTGCTGCAGTATTTGGTGATGCTGGCAATACCTCTCCCTCACCTTTTCATAGGTCTGTCAGGTGTGACTGAAACCTGTGGTCCTGTTCCTGGTAAGTGTGATACTGTTGTTTCATGGATTTTTATATCCTAAGAAAGTTAAGGGCTCCCATTTCACCCTATGTACAACTGTTGTGCTTAGCCAGAATAGACTATTTGTATGCTCCAGTCTGGAACAGTTAACTACAATGCATAGACTTTGTAATCACAGATGTGTATTTGAACAGACATTAACACATTTGCAATTATAGTTTTGAGTGACTGCACAGCCTGCTATACATGAGACAATTGCTCCATGATGCCTGTTCAACCACAATAGGGAGATAGTACATACCTGAGGCAATGATACTACAACTGGTACATCATTTTCAAGATAGGTGTACTGGGTGTTATGTGTAGTTCTATCATATACACTGTCATATTTCATACCTCACAGGTATATTGTAATGGCATTATTAACTGTATGTAGCTGAAGTACATGTTATAAAGGGCCTGACATGTCTGTGTATGTTGTGAGTTTGTCTGTTGTGCATGGGAGCAAAGGTAGTAATGTAATGCTTTTGTCTTGCTTCTCACAGGCGAATGGGGGGTTGGCTTCTGTCCCCCTCACAACCTGATGTCAGTGTTTCATCAGACTCTGATGATGATAATGGCCATAGTGAAGCACAGGTTGGGTTGTTGGGGCTGAATCTGTCCCAGAGGTTGAAATTCCTCTTCTGCTTCCGTTGTCCCCGCACCCAGTCAGTATGACAATACATACTCAGTCCCCAGAGGCCACAGATATTGGACAGTCAGAGGGTAACAACATTGCACAGGACAGTGTGACAATGATGGCATCAGTGCATGTAGACACTGGCTATTGCCAGAGAGCTTGTGAGGTCCCACACAGCCAAATTGATAGGGGTGCGCAAAGGAGGACTCCTGCCTATCCATGGGTCTACATTAAATCAGCGAACACTTAAAATAGTGAATGCTGATTTATTGACCCTTAAAGAGCAAAGCCTAACAATCTTAAAGACATGGAACAGCGATTTTTTTCCCAGGGAAAAAAATCACTGTTCCACAAAAAAAAAAGTTCAAAACACAAAATAAAGTGGCGGGCTTCTCTCCCAACACCCCCCTACTTAAATATACCAACTCCGAGATTGCACCACAATGGAGGAAATGGCAAAGTCCCAAAACTGTCCCAGCAATTTTTTTCCCTTGGAAAAACAAATCGCTGTTCCGTGTCTTCAGGATTCTCAGGTTTTGCTCTAAAAGGGTCGCTAAATCAGCTTTCTCTATTTAGTGTGTTCACTGATTTAATATAGATCCCCATCCACCATCTGTTGCAGGTGTCACATCATAGGTCACTTGCCACATGTTTCGGGTTGTCATGGAGAAACAGGCACATACTGAACGCAGCACCAGGCAGATGCTTAGGGTTATGGATGCAGCACAGTCTAACATCCGTGACCGCCTCCACCGCATTGGTGACACCCTGGATTGTTTCACTGATATGGTGGTCAGACAGTGGACTGAGACAGTGTCTGTCTTTGACTGCACATTGTCTGTGTTGGAACATCTGGTTGGAGTTGGGCATCAGACATGTGGATTTAAGCCAGCAACGCCATCTGGTGAGAGTCCACATGGCCATGCGCACTCACGCTCCCATAGTGGCAGTATATCCAGTGCTACAGAGGAAAGTGTACTGTCCACACCATGAGATGGCAGGTCATGGGCACATGGTCCTGGGAGTTTCCATAGGGAACACAGACCCAGCAGACAGCAGTCACAGTCAGATACTAGCACCGCATCTGACCTTGGGCATGGTGGTGCCAGTGATATTCCTGGTGAACCCAGTTTCTGTGTTCATGGCCAGAGAGGATGAACTGTCCACTCTACCATGTACCGTCCACAGCTGTCCACCATACACATTTGTAGGGCTAACACGGAGCTTGACTATGTACATGAGCACACTCAAACACCATATCACATACCAGTCACCACCAGACACACATGGCATCTCTCCATGGCCCATCTAACCAGCACCCCTTCCTCACTCACACACATGCTGTTAACTGTTTGGCACAGCCTAGGCCTCTGACACCCCCACACCACACCCTATGCATGAGATTATACCTGTGCCACATCCCTGCCATCCAGGCTATTGATGCAGAGACCTGAAAATATGTGTCTGATGCACAGGGTGACTATATTACTTTACATGCGTTTGTGTAGTGCAGTAGTGTTATGCCATGACAGTTGTTGCAGGCCACAACAGGTACTGTATGCTGGCATGTGTCATGACTACACATTAAACTTTGTGTATCTTTGTTGCCTGATGGTACACTGGCAGCAGTGTTACAGAATGCCAGGTGTGTCATGGACCCATGTAAGTTTTTGTCCCAGGAGTCTGAGCAGTTAAACTATGGACACATGGCAGCAATATAGTGGCATGGGATGGCAAGGCAGCACATCAGAAATATGATGTCAACAAGGTATGCCAGTATACATAAATGGCTGTCTAGGTGCATATGCATAGAACAGTGTGCCAGGGACAATGGGGGCAGTCAGCATCATCATGCTTTCATACCTTGTGACAAGGCCTGCTACCCTTGATACATGTCACCTGGGTATTCTGCATGTACACATCTAAATGGTGGTGGACATCAATTATGCTTATGTAGATGAGGGGAATTTAGGGCCAGTGGCTAGTCACAAGGCCATAAAATGCATAACCATTGCACAGAGATAGGACAGATGGGCTTGTCTGTCATGCTGCAAGGGGATATATTTACACACATGCACACACACACACACACACACACACACACATACACACACACACACACACACACACACACACACACGCACGCACACACATGCACACACAGACACACACACACACACGCACACGCACATACGTTGGATGCTGTGAGATTATAATCCCTGCTTATCTAGTAGTACACACTAAAGCTTGAAGTAGTTATTGCATGCACCATGGAGCTTACTGATCGTAGACTGTTAACCAGTGCTCTTAAGGTGGATGATATCTGCAGGCCTTAAAGAGGACGATATTTAGAGGCCAGCAGCCAGTCACAGGGCCATAAAATGCATACCACTGAAGGGAGACAGCCCATGTGGGCACATTCATAGTGCTGTGAGGGGATAGATGGCTAAACATACACACACACACACACACACACACACACTGTTGGATGATGTGAGATTAGAGCCCCTACCTATCTTGTAATACAAATTGCAGCTTGCAGTACTTATTGTATGTGCCATAGAATTTACCTATTAATAGACTGTCAGCCAGTGCTCTTAAGGTGGATGACATCAGTAGGCCATGGAGTTTATCTGATCTCAGATTGTCAGCCAGTGCTCTTAAGGTGGATGACATCTGCAGGCCTTGTACAGAAAGGTACTTATTGGCCAGCAGCCAGTCACAGGGCCATAAAATGCATACCATTGCACACAGATAGTCTAAGCGAGCATGCCCTTAGTGCTGTGAGGTGATATATGGCTACACGCACACACACACGCACACACATGCACACACACATGCACACACGCACACACACGCACACACACACACACACACACACACACACACACACACACACACACACACACACACACACACACACACACACACACACACACACACAGACTTGAATAAGGTGAGATTAGAACCTCTACCTATCTTGTAATGCACATTATAGCTTGCAGTACTTATCTCATGTGCCACAGAGTTTACCTGTTGATAGATTATCAGCCAGTGCTCTTAAGGTGGATAACATCAACAGGCCTTGTATAGGAGGGTATTTAGAGACCAGCAACCAGTCACAGGGCCATAAAATGCATACCATTGCATGGAGAAAGCCCATATGGGCATGTCCATAGTGCTGTGAGGGGATATACTGTACACATGCACACAATTGGATGATGTGAGATTAGAACTCCTACATATCTAGGTATTACACACTACAGCTCACAGTATTTATCGCATGCACCACAGGTTGTGTCTGTTGGGTATGTTGATGGAAGCATAGTGCTTGTGGAGTATGCATAGTGGCCTTGTGTTTTAGACGGCATGTGTGATCTGTAGAGTGATACTGCTTGGCACTGTTATTGTACTAGAGTCACAGGGGTGGGATACCTGGTAATATCATTGCTATGTGTGTAGCAATGGTGATGGACAGGTTGACAGACAAAATCAGACAGGAGTCCCCATGAACTATGATGTTTGCAGATTACATTGTGATCTATAGTGAGAGTAGGGAACAGGTGGAGGAGACCCTGGAGAGATGGAGATATGCTCTAAAGAGAAGAGGAATGAAGGTCTGCAGGACAAAGACAGAATATATGTGTGTGAATGAGAGGGATGATAGAGGAATGGTGAGGATGCAAGAAGTAGAGGTGGCAAAGGTGGATGAGTTTAAAACTTGGGATCAGTAGTTCAGAGTAATGGTGAGTGTAGAAGAGAGGTGAAGAAGAGAGTACAGGCAGGATGGAGTGGGTGGAGAAGCGTGTCAGGAGTGATTTGTGACAGACGAGTACCAGTAAGAGTGAAAGGGAAGGTCTATAAAAGGGTAGTGAGACCAGCTATGTTATATGGGTTGGAGACAGTGGCACTGACAAAAAGGCAGGAGTTAGTGCTGGATGTGTCAGAGTTAAAGATGTTAAGATTTGCACTGGGTGTGACGAGGGTGGACAGGATCAGGAATAAGTATATTAGAGGGTCAGCCCAGGTTGGAAGGTTTGTAGACAAAGCCAGAGAGGCAAGATTACATTGGTTTGGACATGTGCTGAGGAGGGATGCTGAGTATATTGGGAAAAAGATGCTAAGGATGAAGCCACTAGGTAACAGGAAAAGAGGAAGGTCTAAGATAAGGTTTATGGATGTGGTGAGAGAGGACATGCAGGTGGTTGGTGTGACAGAGCAAGATGCAGAGGACAGGAAGAAATGGAAACAGATGATCCGCTGTGGCGATCCCTAACGGGAACAGCCGAAAGAAGATCATGATGATGTGTGTACATTTACCAGTCTGGCCGTATGTGATGTGGCTGTTTGCATTTTGATAGGCAGACATTTGGCCAGGGACAATATGGCTTGCCCAAGGCATGCATTGTACCCATTGTACATTACAGTACCTGTGTTTGTATGCAAGGTGGCAGTCCGCAGGCACAGGGGTCTGTGGATGACTGGAGTATGCACTGTTGTGGCCTTGGTCTGCTTCCATCAGACAACTTAAATGAAAAAGAAGCAAGGGAGTGGTAGGAGAAAGCTGGTAAAAAGCTAATAAAATTCACGTTATAATCACTGCAACAAATCCGTATAACGGATTTGTTGCAGTGATTATAACGTGATTATAACGTGAATTTTATTATCTTTTTACCAGCTTTCTCCTACCACTCCACTTGCTTCTTTTTCATTAAAGTGGTTTTTGGTCTTTTCTGTTTGTTCCATCAGACAACTGTTGTGATTTGTAAGTGCAGATAACCACAGCATTCCGAGGTATGTGGGGGCATTCGTACATCACAATCTATGTCTATATAAATGTGTATAACAGGGATGTCTCCTTAAATGTTGTTGCATGTGTACGTCATATAAATGTGTTATGTAAATATATGTGGAGAGTCTATGTATCATTGTACTTTACATAGCTATATGTGCATCTTGTTATCATATATATATATATATATATATATATATATATATATATATATATATATAAATGTAAATATATACAGTATGTGCCACATACTGATAGATGCACTCATGAAGCATGAGGGGGATAGGGAGAGACACATATGTATACGTAGATGTATGTATGTACAGACATATTTCCACATATCAGGTCTTGGGCAGTAGAGTCAACAGACTTGGGCTCAAGTTAGCTAAGTGTAGGAGTTACCACAGTACTGCACTTCCCTGATATTGTCCAAGGTATTCCATCCATTTTACATAACATTGTGGTTTTCAGGCAAATTAGTGGCAAATCAGTGAAGGGTGGAGTCAATAAATAATGACAGACATTTGGGTTTCAACTGTGTACACATCAGGAGATTCCTGCTAATGCAAAACCTGTTATTCTATCCACATTCTACATTTGTAAGAGCAAATATTTATTTATTTTATTTTACATTTTTAGAATATGTAACACCTGTCCCTATTTGTGAGCCTTGGTCCCACTTTTACTAATGACTTTTGCCAGATTTCCTGGTCTAAGAGGTTGAGAGATATGAAGTGACTGGGGTACTTGATATAACACTACACACAGTCTTCATACCTCTCCCTGTACATGCTTATGCAGAATATCCAGCATTTCATCCCATACATCTGCTCTGTTCCACATACATTTGTGGTACTATACTCTAAACAGCAATTCACTGAATTGTTGTACGTACTGACACCTTTCATTGATGGCCTTTACATCCTGCAGCTAATCTGACCTCTTGGAACCTGCTGTTATACTATCCACCTACTAGGTTACTCTGAATGTGTATAATGTCTGTCTGTAGATACGGACCTTTGTTCATAGGTTCATAGGTTGGTACTAGGGAATCGGCCCTATGGCCTATACAAGCCTAGCCATAACAATTCTCTGGCTATTTCTTCCCACACTATTTACTTCCCTGGACCTCTGTCTAGCAGGGTGACTGACATGATCCACTGGGTAAATTTCTTTTCTCCCATCCAATTATCAAGGTTCCCTTTGAAGAGGGCCAACGAGGCACTCTGCTTGACATGTATGGGCAATCTATTCCAGAGTCTAGGGAGTCTCTGAGTCAGGAACCTATCCCTGCAGCATGCTTTGTTTATTGTGATGATGAGGCTTAGATCCCTGTAGTGTGTGGCTCTGAGAGATTGGGATTTCTTTAAGTGTAGCTTGTTCAACAGCTCTGGGTTTGACATTGCCTTCTATGTTAAGCAGAGATTGCCTCGGAGTAGACAATATGCGACAGAGTATAGCTGGAGTTTTTTAAGGAGGTCAGCATAGGGCATCTGCTTTAGGCCTGTGCTTCATTTAGTGAGGTATTTCTGTGGTCTTTCCAGTTGTTGCAGATGTCTTGAGAGGTACATACCAAATGGGGCGTTGTATTCTATAATGAGTCTAATGAGGGATGAGTACAGTGGGACAATGACTTCCTTTTTCCTGGACGAAAAGCCCTTAGTGATGAGGTGCACTACATAGAAGGATTTCCTGACTGTTGTGGTGATGTGGTTATTGAAGGTGAGACCACTGTCCACCTGTGTCCCAAAATTCCTTATCACACTTTTGGTGTTTAGTGTACTACCACCTATGTGGTAATTCATGGGCACATGTTTTTTCCCAAAGGGGATAACTATACATTTCTTGGTATTGAGCTTAAGTCTATGCCTCTGACATCAAACATCTGTTTCTGTAAGGCCCTTTTGTAGAGTATCCACATCATTTGGGGATTCAATAATGGCTCCCAGTTTGCAGTCATCTGTGAACTTTGTTAGCCAGAGTCCCTTAGTGTTGGCCTGTACATCAGAGAAGTAGATGCCAAACAAGAGATGTCCCAGGACTGAACCCTGAGGTACTCCACTTGTCACTTGTCTGGAGCTGGATTTGGAGTCAGCTACTTTTACAGTGTGGGTTCTGTCAGTAAGCCAGTTGGCAACCCATCGAGTGACATAGGGATTAGTGCCCAGCTTAGTAAGTTTATCTATGATTCTAGAGTGGGGGATGGTGTCAAAGGCCTTGGCAAGGTCCAGATAGGCTGTGTGAACTGCTTTACCCTTGTCCACGGCTCTGGAGACTGATTTGAAGAAGTCAATCAGGTTCAGGAGACAAGACTGGCCCTTCAATGAACCCAAACTGGGTGGGGTCCAGTGTTTGAAGGTTGCCAATGTCTTTCTTTATAAGTTCCATGATAATACGTTCCATGGCCTTGTAGATCAGGCTCATCAGACTGATGGGGCAGTAGTTCCTGGGATCCAAGGTGGATCCTCCCTTGTTGAGTGGGATAACTGTAGCTGTGCACCACTCAGGGGCACAAAGCCTGAGGTGAGGGTATGATTAAACATGCACTTAGGTCAGGTGCCAGTTCATTTTGTAGTTCATGTAGTACACAGCCTGGGATGTCATCTGGTCCCATGGATGCTGTATTCCTAACTTTGGAGAGTGCCTTTTTTACCTGTGTGGCCATTATTACCAGAATTTGGCAATTTTCCGGTATTGAGAGATGGTCCATTTAGGTGGTGAGAGGGGGGTTAAGTTTGCACTGAATCGATCTGCCATGATATTGGTAATATCCATGGGATCATTATATTTAATGCCATTCTGTTGTAGCTCAGAACAGATCTGAGCATTGCCATTTAGATTCTTGACATAGTTATAGTATGCCTTGTGGTTGTCTTTGGAATATTTAGAAATGTTATTTTCGTAACTATCTTTGGAGGATTTTATGAGGGATCTCAGCTTTTGCTGAGGCTGGTAAGGGAGGTTTTTGCATCCTGGGATTTTTCTCTTTTCTGCAACAGTTTCTTCCTTTTGTTGTAAAGTTTGGTTATGGCAGGGCACCACCAGAATGGCTTCCTTTTTTTGGAGGAGAGCATCTTGGTTCTATTTGGGATGGCACGATTCATGCATGAGTGGATGTGCTCATACAGTGCCTTAGTGTAGGACTCAGCAGTCGAACTTTCAGTTCCTGTCTGCATGGGTGTCATGAAGTTTGTCACTTCCGACTTGAGTAGCATGAAGTTGGCTTTGGAGAAGTTTTTTATGGAGGTTTCCTTACTGGATGGTGGGGGTGGGATGTGGATGTTAAGCGTGATTAACTTATGGTCTGACCTGACCAATGAAGGGTGACCATAGGTGTGGAGCATCGATTTCCCATGTTGGTAATGACCAGGTCTAGGATATTGGAGCCCCTGGTGGGACTATGGATTAGTTGATCCAGGGCATTGAAATTTGTGAATTCCATGAACCGTTGGGTAAAGGTGTTGGTACATGAGTAGTTTTCCCAGTTAATGGCAGGGTAGTTGAAATCACCCAGTATTAGGGTGTTTTGTTGTATACTAATATTTTCCAGTATGTTTAGAAAGGTGTAGTGAGAATTTTGGGGCATGGTGGGGGATCTGTAGCAAGCTACAATTTGGATTGCAGTCTTGCCTAGTGTTACTTGCACCTGGAGAATTTCAGACGCATTGTGTTGGGCAACTAACCTGGTGGTGTGAATATCCTTGGTGAATATGTACACTCCTCCACCTTTAGTGTTTCGATCCTGGTTTGCTGGCCGAATAGTGTGGTAAGAGTTGTAGCCTGGTATTGCAGGGGTGCTCTCTGGATCCTTGAACCAGGTCTCAGTTACTTCACAGATATCGATGTTCTCCATTTTTAGGAGTGCCTTGAGAGAGTGCATTTTGAGGTTTAGACTTCTAGCACTGAGTAGCATTACTTTCAGATTTTGCATGCTTGTACCTGTTGCGGTGGTGGTTTTGTCCTTTGAACTTTGTCTAAAAAAGGCACTATAGGGGTGGCAAAAGCCTTAGCCAGTAACCTGAATCCCAGGGGTGACAGGTGCAGACCATCTCTGGCAAAGCATCATGGTCTGTCAATCATGTCGTCCCAGGCAGAGAGATCCTCGGTCCCCTTTGAATCACACCAGAAGCTTAGCCAATTGTTGAAGTCAATCATTTTGTCCTTACATTGTGGTATCATTCTGGGCGAAGGCAGGATGCTACTCAGGGCTAGGGCCATACCTGCCTGGGCCACATGATCCAAGAGCTCTTCCATCCAGTATGCCCAGATTCACCAGGTGGACAGGAGAAATCAACGGAAGCTGACCCTTGGACATGCCTGGTTTGGTGCTTTTTTTGAAAAATACAAGAGCTGTTTTCCCTTACCTTAGCAACGTACTCTGGTTTTGTCCAGCTTTGTTGCAGTAACAGATTGAGGACTTATGGGAATACCACCATATGGGTACCTCACAATCAAAAGATTTTGGATGCTGCAAAATCTGAATCACCACCATCACCCATGCTATTGTGCCTGTCACAGTGAGCCACACTAGCAGCCAGACAGAGATGTTTCATTCCTCACACTATCAACAACATACAGGAATTGTCTGGTCTGCTGGTATAGCATTGGAGACTTTCTGTTACAGCAGTTGTATGGGAAGCACTGATGTGTTTGGGGTGGGGGATGACCAACCCATGCTCTGCTGGCACAGACAGTCATGTGACTGTCCTGTGACCCCACTGTTTCATATCTCCCTTGAATAATGTTGTGGAGTGTCCAGCCATGTGGCCTAGTGATTATTATGGGGCTCATACTATTGAACAGAGTACCTGCTGTCCCAAGTGGCTGTTAGATCTGTGCAAGTAGCCCAGTAGTCTACTATAGAGCTCTGCAAGTAGCCCAGTAGCACACTATATATAGCCCGCTATACTCCCTTGCATACATGCGGCAAGTCCATACATATGCTACCATATTGAAGTACCCATTACAAGTGGTATATAAGAGAGTGACTTACATTGAAAATGCAGCAGTTGACAGACCTGTAGTTTGGGGCTAACTCTGTCTGATGCATACAGTCCACAGTCAATATATGGTGAGGTACAGGTTGTGTGGTCTAGCTGACATTATTTTTACTAAAATGTATGCAAGTCAGAGTAAGATGTCAGTCCCTGGGGTCTTAGGCAGTCAGTGCATGTGCTATGCATTGTATCTTGACCAAGGCTGGGGCATATTGGGCACACCTACATCTGCCTATAGGGACAGCCTCAGGGGGTTCCTCCTCTGACCTAGGTACTGGTGTGGGGCTGTGTATCCCTTGCCTTTGCTGATCCTGCTGCAGCTGTTTTCACAGAATCATATTGTGTAGCATGGTACATACTGTGAACATCTATATACATGTGGCTGCAGAGTACTGCAGGGCTCCACCAGCTATATCAAGGCACCGGAACTCTGAGTTCAATAGCCCAAACACACACTCTGTGATGTTCCTGTTCATGCATGTGCCTCATTATGGCATTCTTCAGTGCGCGTGTGTGTGTGTGTGTGTGTGTGTGTGTGTGTGTGTGTGTGTGTGTGTGTGTGTGTGTGTGTGTGTGCGTGTGTGTGTGTGTACATTTTTGATGGGTGTCATCATCCACAGTTCCAGTGCATTGCCAGCATCCCCCAGTAAGTGGTATTGTGGGGTGTCTCCCCAAGCAAACATCTGGTACAGCTGTGATGTGTGCCAGATATGGGAGCTGTGATAACTGCCAGGGCTACCAACACACACATTCAGGATAATGCCCTGGACATTTCACATGACCGGGCAGTTGATGGAGTTGTAACTCTTGCAGCTGATGTAGATTCTACCCTCCTCACCAAGTGGTGCCTTGATGTGTACATGAGTGCAATCTGTGGCACCCAGTATCTTAGAGTTGTGTGCTACATGGTAGAAGAGTTGCATACTGCTGGCCCTCTTCTCAGGGGTGTGGGGAAAATAAATGTGGTCACTGGCATGTGGTAGCATGGCATCCAGGAACTGGTCAAGTACCCTGGAAGCAGATGCCTGTGAGACACCCATCATGTCCCCAGTTAGTCTTTGGAAAGTACCTGCAGCTAGTGTCCTAAGGGCTACACATACCTTTGTTGCCTCTGTTGGCTCTGGGTCTGAATTGAGGTTGGCATATCTCAGTGAGTTATTGTAGTTTGTCCCTGTCCACCATGTAGTTCTCTACAATCCCCAGCTCATGTAGCTCCTGGTAGGTTACCCTGAGCAGTCGTCTCCTTCTCAGTATAGGCCTATGGTCAGCAGCTGCAGCAGCTGCATTTACCTCAGCATCTAGCGCATACATATTTAGCAGACCTGCAGCTACCCCGAACATTCTCTCAGTTAAAATTCCCAAATCTGTACTCCAGTTGTGCAGAGTATGGAGAAAATCAGATTGTAGAGTGTATGCATACTTTATAGTGCTCTGCTGTAGGTGTAGCCTGTGTGATTGGCTAGCTATGATGCATTCCATCTGCCAAGTGCATCATTAAGGGGCTTTAATAGCCCTAGTTTAAGTGAAACAGGGCTCATCAGTAATTAATATATCCACTGGCTTTCTCAGCTAAATTTTTTGACAGCCTTCCTTGCTGAGCACTGTGGTGTGCCAGACAAACCCATGACACAAAGGTATCAGAGCTTAGCAGTCCATAGACACACCCCCATGGAAGGTCATGCTCAGCACAGCAGCACGCCATGCAAACATGTAAACACGATGAAACACACACCTCAGAGATAAACACATGTTAGCAGTCAGTGTACACATACCCTGCTCAGCTGAGCTGTGCACCATGCAAACAGGTGCCACTGAGCTCAAATGAGCTTATAAGTACACGGACACACACGCCCCTTGATGTCAGCTACCTTTTCTGTGGACACCAACACAGTTCTGTGCCTACACAGAAAGGGATCTGTGGGCACAGATACCCATTTGTGCTATTCAGTAACCCCAACTCATTTGCATATAGATCCATGCACAGAACCTGGAAACTACACGGTTCCAGGCCCTGCCTTATTAGCAACCCCAGTTATGTAACATTGTACATACTCCACACAGGGTCCTATAATGCATTACTGTTACAAACTCACAAAATCTGTTTTTTACACTCTTTTTATATATATTTTTCCATAACGGCATGTTTGTGCACTGCTGTGTGCCACACAAACATACCCAGGGTATTAAAAAAAATAAAATTATTTTACATTATTTTCCATACAGTTTTGGACACATGGTGGAGTTTTGCACATATCTGTTTCCACTATGCTTTTTCTGACACTCTAAGTACACTTTTACAGCCCTAGGTGTCATTTTTACATCCTGTACATGGCATTTTTCTGTGTACATTACAGGATATAACACAGGGTCTGCAGGACTGCCTATCTGCTTGCTGGATCATTCCACCACCCTCATTTGCATGCATTTCACCTACTTATCAGTTGATTTGCATGCCACAGACACTTCGTGTTTGCACACTCGTGGATACCCCTCAGCTCCGTTTACTGGATCTCACATCTGATTACTTCATTGTAAGCACCATGCCAGTATGCCTACATGGAAAATAAGTCCATGTAGGCTTTATTGAATTCTGCACAGAAAGTCAGCATTTTAGCTTGCAATCTCAGAGTAAAGGTGAGAGAGAAGTAAGTAAACATTTTCAACATCTGACAATGTAGCTCGAGCTCATGAACTGATTAACTGCAATCACCTTTGTGTTGTAACCATCCAAATAATCCATTACAGTTTAGGGAAGCCTGAAAGAAGCACAGGCACAGAACAGAATTCAGATTAGCATGTAATCAAATAGTTAAGCAACAGTTCCTTTGATACCTTTTAGCAATATTTTCAATATGTAATATTAATGCAATGAGGTATATAATAACCACAAGAATCATTCAAAAGTATCTCAGTAACTACAGAAGCACTTCAAAATCCATTTGGCAATTATTTTAAATATATACCATATCAGTAGTCTAGGTCAAATAACTATAAGTTATATAGCTTCATATTTTTCATAAAACCATAATATAACAATGAATGTAGTATGATATATTCTGTAAAAAGAGCTCTGTTTCTCTTTAGTTAGTTTTATCTTTTGGTAATAAACATAAACATGGTAAAACTATAAAACCCTGCATGAACACATTAGCAAGAAATAGATTGCATTGTTTGTTGTTTCTTCATTTTCCCCTTACTTTACTTTTTATAGTTTTGAAGATAGCACTTTAAGCATTTATTTAATAATCATCATTCAATGTTAACTGCTATGTCATATTAGATTATGAAAATATTGCAAGAGGAAAAGAAACAAGAATAAAAAATAAAACACATTTACCTTTTTTCTTTGGAAATAAAACAATACTGAAGATTCTTTTTATATAATTTAGTTGTAATATCAATAATGATGTAAAAGGAAAGGGACAATAGTTAAAGGGTCATTTGTCGTTCAGTCTCTTCTTTTTCTTGTCTACTAATTTCCAGTTATTCTCCTCTGCTCGATGCTTAAGTGAAATACCAGTCTATTCCATATCTTCTCTTTAATCTAAAATATTGTTAGTTGTTAGGTATGAAGCAACAGAGTCCAAGGTATCAAAAAGTTTTAGTGCCATCTGGGAAAAAGATTTTAAGTCTTTCAGGGAAGAAAAGATAAACTTTGAAATGTTTTTTTTTCAGTTGTTTTATTAGCGGTAAGTATTATTTTCTTTTTGAAATCACTGCAGATGAATAGTCATTGTCAAATGTTATAATGTTGCCACTGAACTTGATTGGAGAATTTGTCCATGATATTTTCAGTACTAATTCTTTATAGTAAGAAGAGAGAAACCATAGAATTATAGATCTTGGATTTGGATTTACCTTTTTAGGAGCAGAAAAAAATGTCAGTGACCTATGGGCTCTTTCCATACCAAATGAGTGAGACTGTGGTAAATTCAAGATGTTAGGTAGCCAAGATGTGAGAGCATTTTATTTATTTTAGACTTGGAATAAAACCAATTTTCAGCGGAGGCCCAGGGAGAAATGCTCCAGATGCATGTCTTTGAATTGTGGGAGGAAATCAGAGCACCCAGAGGAAACCCACACGAATGCAAAGAGGACATGCAGACTCAACGCAGAAAGCACCCTAGCTGAGAATCAAACCGGAGAACCTCTTGCAGGGAGGTGACAACACTGCCGCTGCACCACTGCGCTGTCCAAAATTAATCATATTGTCTTCTTCAGACTTTTCTGGTAGTCCATATATAAGCACATTGTTCCTTCTTGATCTATTTTCTAGAGCATCAATTTTGTTTAGTAAAGAAGTGTTTTGATTCAATAGGAATTCAACTTGAAGTTCCTCTTCTGTAACCCTGCCCTCCTCTAAGTCATTTAGAGTTTCTTCCATGCCAGCAATCTGAGTTTGCATTATCATTTCTTTTAGCTGCTCTATTTGTACTCTCTTCTTTAAAGGAATCCAGCTTACTGTCCATTTTATCTATTTTATAGACAAATCATTTGTGGTGGAAAGCAAGGCTTGAAATTCCTTTTTCATTGACTGGTCCAGTGAACTGCCTTTGAAGTGACTCATCTTGTGGAAGTATCGAAGACCTTTCTGTAGAAAGTTTGACAGAAAATTCAGCAGTTGAATAAAAAAACAATCCAAAGTAGTCATCCACTGACGTTAGGAATTAAAAATCAGTGGGTTTAATCAGTCTTCTAGCCCAAGTTTTTTAAAATGTTCTGTCAGAAATGTAAATTAGAGAGCAGAGCTAAGGAAATATGGTGTTAACCAGCCATCATCTTGGCCACACCCCCCCGCTAAAGCATTTCTAAAGCCTGTATATATATATTCATGTTTCATGTGAAAAATATCACAGAGTGATATATTTTGAAGAATAAACAGGTCTGTGATATTTGTGATATTTTTTATCAGATGAAGAGCACATCTTTGAAATAAAATTTACTGAATGCATAACACTTAAGAATGGAATCATTAAAAATCCATGAAAACTTATAATTTCAAATACATCCTGATGGGGACTGAGCACCAACCTTTTTTTATGGAAAGTTTTGTGCCCCTACCTTGTAAAGATAGTCTTTGCTGTATGTTGGGGTTAACATTCTATTTCATAAAGGAGCTTTGGAAATTTTGATGAGGCTATGGATGTGGACAGCATCAATCTGAAGTTATACTTTATTAAAATATGATTTCTAATTAATCCATTTTTTCAGAGAAATGTAGTCAGCAATGGTGGATTTTGTAGACATGAGTTCAGTCCTTTTATTACAAGATCCTGTTTAACCGTAGGTATTTTTTTTACAAATTCTTAAAAATAGAATGAAAGAAGGCATCAGTAATTATTAATATTGTTATTCTATCAAAATGTACCAAAACAAGGGCAGAGTCAAGATGGCCAAGTGAAGGCAGCATATTTTTAGAGGTCTGCAGAATTAGTTCTAATTACAGGAAAATAAGTTTTTTTTAATTCTTATAAACTAATAGACAATAGTCTTGACTATTTCTCTTTCAATTTTTATGAAGTATTGCAACAATTGTCCTATCACTTTTACTTGGAGAGAAAACTGCTGATTGAGGATGAGCAACTCTATATATTACCACACTGACACGTCTATGAGAAAAGGTTTACAACTAGTGACATTTACCCTTCAAGAATTATTTTTGAAAATGGATGGCTTTCAGGAGAACTTAGAAAATCCAAAATACAGCTGTCTTAAACAAAATGATGTTTTTAAGGAAATGCTATAGCAGCAATAAACAAAAATCTCTGACATAGAAAATACCTTGAATGATATTGATGGCAGACTGAAAGAAGAATAAACACAAACTGAATTTATAATAAAACAAATCTCCTGCTTCTAAACAAAATAGATGATATAGGAAATAGAGAAAGGAGATGAAATATACATATTTTTGGTCTTCCAGAAGGAACTGAAAGTGAGAACTTAATTTATTTTCTAAATTCCTGGATTTCTGAAATATTGAATCTTCAATATGTTTTTTCCTATTGTATTGAAAGAGGCCCTAGAGCCATATGTAAACAAATTCCCTCTTCTTCAACTTCTCCTCCTAGATCTATTGTAATCTATTTATAATAAAACAAAACTCCTGCTTCTAAACAAAATAGATGATCTAGAAAATAGAGAAAGAAGATAAAATATACAGATTTTTGGTCTTCCAGGTTGAAATGAAAGTAAGAACTTAATTTCTGCTATAAATTCCTGGATTCCTGAAATATTGAATCTTCAGGAAGGTTTTTCCTATTGTATTGAAAGAGGCCAAAGAGCCATAAGTAAACCAATTCCCTCTTCTTCAACTTCTACTCTGAGATCTATTGTAATATTTTTTTTGTCATATAGACAAAGAACTAATACTCAATACTGCATGGAGGAATGCTCCTTTAAAATACAAACAGAATGTTATCATATTTGATAATAACTATTATTTAAAATGCTGGATCAGATGAAAAGCTGCTGGCCCCTTGTGAAAGCTCTTAGACAAAAATGGTGTTAAATCTTAATTAATCTTTCCAACAGAAATTAAAATGTATTTACCAAAGGAAATGAAATATTTAATAATCTAGAAGAAGCCTCTGTGTTTATCAGAAATAATAAGCTTATACCTATAACAGAAGATATGGACTTTTCATTCCCTAGTCTTAAAATAACCTTGGGTAAAAATGCATGGACTGATGTGAAGAAAAAGAAACAAAATACAGATTTTAATACAACTCCTGTCAACAAGGCTTCAAAACTTCACCAAATAAATAACTGTTTCTCATAATCTGATTTGCTTATTTACTTAATAATTGTTCTTTATTCCAACTATCACCATGTTGTTGTCTTCAAAGAATAAAGATGTCAGAAAGGGAAATAAAGAGAACAAGAGAGAACTGTAAAGCATCTGAAATCAGAAATTTCTTTGTAAGATGTCTAATATTGAATCAGTGTTTGACTTTAAAATGGATAATGTACTTTTACTAATTCAATCAAATATTAATGTCCCTATAAAGGTAACCTTTTTACTCTAAAGTATTTTCTTTTTACATATAGTTGTTTTATTTTTACATTGTTTCTGAAAATTGACAGCAACATTATTTATCCTTCCCTCTAGACTATGTTCTCTGCAGAATTACATAATACATAATAGTCTAACTGCTATATATCAGTTGCTTCAGTTCTTTAAATAGTGTTTTTACTTAGGGTGTTGATCTTTTGCTTACTAGTTTATCTCATGATCATTTTATGTTTGTGAACTTAGTAGGGAGAACACCACTCCGAAGGATCTGTTAACTTAAAGTCTCTCAGATATTTCTTCTCTCTTTTTTTGGGCACCAATCAGCTATTTGAAATCTCCTTTAGTTTACAGTTTATCTTCCACTTTTACATACCTCATGTTATTAGTTGTGAGCTTGCTTCATAGACTTGCAGTAGTTTAACACTTGTAATGTTTACTATAATTCCTGCATTGATTCTCCATATAGGAAGTCTTTGGTACTTCCATTATATCACTTCCTTTTCAAAGATTGTGCTCACATTTCATATGCTCCCTACATGTGTTTGCTTCCTTTTACTCTTCCCATTGATTCTCATTAGTTTTGATTTTATGCACAATACCTTCTTTGGTTTGAATAAATGGAGGAAATTGCAATGATTGCTGTATTGATTCAGTAGGTAGATGTCACTATGCTGCTTTGGGCTGCTTCCATGTGTTAATAGTTGTGGATAGGATCTTTGGTCTTTCAATTTTCTTTGATATCCACTTCCTGGCTTGTTGGATGTAAGAATTCTTATTGTTAGCATAATTATGGAAGGGTTGTTCTAGGGAGCAGTTGTTCATATGGTGTGGAGTTTTCTGCTGTAGCTCTGCACCTGTTGAGCTTTGGTGTAGGTCTGCTTTAATGGCACTGCGATTTGTTGTGGGATATTGCTGCCCAATATTATGGCCACAGATGTGAAGTTCTAGTGTTTTTTATTTGGCTGACAGAATTGTAAGGTTGTGGAGATTGCATTTTCTGCATGATTATCCTTGTCAGTTATTTGAAGTAGATGTGTTTGCTGGGACACTGTACACTGTTGTAATGTAATGATTTGGATAGGGATCTTGAGTGTGTGAAGTTGCATTGGGGACAGTGCCATCTCTGAAACATCACCAGAAGGAATCTAATTATTTAAATATATTGATCCTTTGTTGAATGTTTAATATCTTCAACTTTAAACAGATATAAGACATGTTTAAATTCCTGGGTGTTATCCAGTGAAGAGATTACTGAGTGAATGGAAAAGTTTCATAGTTTTGCTGTATAAAATAGATCCCTTTAGATACTCTGAGACTCCTATTTTATTTCGGAAGTTTTCACAAATAATTTAAACTTGAATTCACACATAGTAGCAAACAATACTCTTTGCCAGAATTAAAACTTCTTTATAAATATTTTTTCATGTGAAGATTGTTTCACATTAAAGTTACTCTTGAATTAAAGCTACCCATAGGAAGCCATTCAGAATCTACATTCTGTGTTTATATATTTCTTAAACATTTTTATTAAGATCTACAACCTTTAATCATCTGCATATTATTTGCCTATTTATATATGTTAGAAAACAACCATATTTTAAGATCCAAATCTGGATTATCTATTATAGATGACATACATATTTTTGTCCATTATATACTTCAAATTCATGTACATTTCATTAGTTTTAAAGGAGACAAAATAGTATTCTGATTTCTGGATCTTTATTTTGTGAATATGTATGACATGAGAATCGCAAAAATCTAATTTTTCATCATCTAACATTTTATTTGATAAATTACTCATGAGGAGAATTCAGTAAAGCCTCATTTTTTTTCATGTACGCATCGCACCACGATGAGAACACAAGCATGAACATTTTTAGATTCAGTAAACATCGTGTAGCGGTGCGCAAGAACATGGAAACAGGGAAGCTTCCGTGCAATGGAAATTTCTGCTTGAGTAGGTGAATATAGTGCAAATGAGGCAGGTGGAGTGATCTGACAAGGCAAAAGGCATCCATGTAGACTCCATGTTCGTGTTTGCAGTGTACATGGAAATTTTCCATTTACAGGAGTCTACACAAACAGAAGGGGATGTAAAAGTCCACAAATATAGACATAACTCCCCTGAAAATAGTAGATCACATACATATATGTGCAAAACACACATGGTGGATGTTTGCAAAAGGAAGGGGATATGTAAAATTAATAATTTTTTTTAATAATTTTTGTATGTTTGCACTATGCACCACTTTGCGCAAACATGCAAAATAAAAAAAAAATTAAAATAACATCTTTAATGTAGTTTACACAAATGTACTGTAGGACCATGCATCAGGTCTGTACAGTGGTGCATTTGTGCAGTTACCCAGCTTACATGGTTAAGAACCATGTAGTTTCCAGGTTGTCAGCATGAATATTATGCAAATGAAATTCTTTTGTTGAATTGCTGAAAGGAGCAATCGTGTCCGCATATCCCATTCGTGTAGGCTCCTACACGGTTTTGCTATTCCCACTGTGTTACTTTTAGGATTTTTTAGTGCTCAGCACTCATGTTTGCATGGCACACCACATAGCTCAGTGTGTTCAAATGGACAGACCACCCACATGTCAGTGATGATATAGGCATCTGTCAAGGAAAACCGGATATATTCAATTAAAAATATATACTTAGCACTGCATTGTGCACTAAAGTAAGGCCCTTAAATCATATCAATTACATCCTAGCCAGATGAACTGCATTATAATTAGCCAATCCCACATGGTGGGCCTACAGCAGAACTGTATGAAGTATGCATACACCTTACATTATGATTTTCCATCAATACTCTGAACCATTGGCGTAGAGACTTGGAAATTTTAATTGATGATGCTAGGAGCTGCTGCAGCATTTCTACATCTGTATGTGCTAGATGCTGAAGTCAATGCTGCTGGTGCTGCTGACAATAGGCCTAGGCTGAGAAGAAGAGTGTTCAGGCCCAGGGTAACCTTCCAGGAGCTACATGAGCTGGAGATTCTAGAGTGCTACAGGGTGGACAGGGATATATTACAAGAGCTCAGTGAGCTCTTCCACCCTCAACTCAGAGACAGAGTTAACAGACGGGAACCCATCCCAGTGGAAACTAAGGTATGTGTACCCCTTAGGATACTAGTTACAGCTACCTTTCAAAGATTAACAGGGGACATGATGGGGCTGCCACAGCCATTTGCATCCAGGATACTCCACCAGTTTCTGGATGTTATGCTTCCACATGCCAATGAGCACATATCTTTTCTCCTTGAACCTGAGGTGAGGGCAAGGAATATGCAACACTTCTACCATGTAGCACACTACCCTGAAGTACTGGGTGCCATAGATTGCACTCATGTACACATTAAGGCACCACCTGGTCAGCAGGTTAGTATCTATGTTAACCACAAGGTATACAACTCCATCAACTGCCAAGTCATCTGCAATGCCCAGGGGATTATCTTGAATGTGTGTGCTGGCAACCCTGGCAGTTATCATAACTTCCATATCTGGCACACATCACAGCTGCACTGGATGTTTGCTAGGGGGGGACATCTCACAGGGCCATTTACTGGGGGATGAAGACTACACCCTCGAACCATGGATAATGACACCCATCAGAAATACACACACACACACATGGAAGAAAGCTATAATGAGGCACACACACAAACTAGGAACATCATAGAGCATGTGATTGGGCTTCTGAAGTCATGGTTCCAATGCCTTAATATATCTGGTGAAGTCCTGCAGTATACTCCAGCCACATGTGCATAGATATTCACAGTATGTGCCATGCTACACAATCTGGTCCTGTGGAAACAGCTGCAGCAGGAACAGCAAAAGGAAGGGATACACAGCCCCTCCATCAGTGCCTAGATCACCACAGCCACAGTCACAGGAGGACTCAGAGGAGGAACCTCCTGCTGATGCCCCTGTAGGCAGACGTAGGCATGTTCAGTGCATCCTGGCTTTGGGTAAGAGACAATGCATAGCACATTCATTGACAACCTAGGGACCATGGGACTAACACCTTACTCCTACATACATACAGATATGAAAATTGATGCCAACCAAATGACACATCATCTACCTATCCATGTATTGGCTGTATACTGCTTGCATCAGACAGAGTCAGCCCTGAACTACAGTTGTGTTAACTGCTGCACTTGCAATGTAAGTCCATAACCTACACAGTAGTATAGTGGATTGTTATGCTATGGCATTGTAGCAATGGACCGAGTAAATTAGGCAGGCAACTATACTGGGCTGTTTGGACAGAAGTTACTTCCACATGGAACTACATACACCCAATCCACTGACATATCATCATTTGTAGTCAGTAGGTCTCATGCATGGAATATTCATGCAGTCCTACTGCAACAGATTACTTGTACTTCATTCATGGGACATGTTAGAAAGTGAGATTAAATGATAGACTAGTGTGTGTCCTAGCAGAACATGGGCTTTTGTTCCTGCACCCCTCAAAACAGCAGTGTCCCCTTCTAACTGCCATAATAAATCATCTATGTTGTATGATCATTTGACACAGTTAGTATGCCACACAGCATCAGAATAGTAATGTACAATTTGAACTTACATATTATGTGTTAGTTAACTGAGAATCACAAAGTACATATTTATTCAGGTGACCGTGTGATGAATGAGCCCCTTTATATCAAGCAGGCTCTGTGGCTCAAAGGACTAAGGCAGATAGCTTGTGTGATAGTGTTCAGTGTTTTAATCCTGAGACATCCAGACATGTTAAGGAGTATGTGTTGTTTTACAGACTATGACTGTGTGTGTGCTATTAGTAGTATTAACCTATTTCACATATCAATTACACATTTGCGTCTGCGCCACAAAAGTGATAGGTAATACTGGATTAGTCAGTATCAGAATTGTAAAGATTGGGACTTGAAACCATACCTGCTTGTGGTCCAATGTCTACAATGGACACAAGAAAATTGAGGATGGTTCACCCACACACCCAGGCTTGTAGATGTTTCAGCTCCCAAAACCCTGCTTATACTTATCAGTGATATTATACCTTGACAGTGTTTAGGGATGCATAGCTAGGCTTAAAGGAGCCTTTTTGTTTGTTAGCATATTAAACACATATGAACCTATGATCCCCAGAACATATACTGTGTTACCTTTCTGACGACATTTGTCTTGTGTGCTGACATTCAGTTCTGTGGTCTGAAATTGATGGGTTGATTGTAGATGTGTACCCATTGGTGTGTCCTACACAATCCTGAAAGTGAGACATAAACATTTTCATGTGACACCTATCATTGTGACTACACAGCCATTACAACAGCATCCATCGTAATGTACACACACTATTATGGTATAGTCATTATAAATGGCAATGTACAAATTCTGAAAATGAACAGTACAAGTACCATGTCAAAGCAACGTTGGATGAAACAAATTCATATCAATGTAGATAGTCACCCTGTGCATCAAACACATAGCTTTATTTCCTTGCATCTATGAGAGAGATGAGAGGGATGTGGCACAGGTATCATCACTTGAACAGCATGTTGTGTGGAGGATCAGGAGGCCTAGGATGACCCAATAGGTTGGCAATCTTGTGTGTGAGTCAGGAAGGGATGCAGCCAGAATTGACCATGGAAATGTGGGGTGTGTGTCTCTAGGTGACCTGAATCTGACAGTGATGCATGAGTGCCTGAGTGTGCACAGTCAAGCTCACTGCTAGTCCTAAGTGTCTGCATGTTGGATAGCTGTGAGTCATGCATGGTAGAGCTAACAGTTCATTGTTTCTGCCCTCAAACATGTGAACTGGCTCTGCCAGGAGTTGCACTGACACCTCTACACCCAAGGTCGGATGCTGTGCTACTACCTGAGAGTGACTGCTGTCTGCTGGGAATGTATCCTCCAAGGGGCCACCCAGGACCATTACCCCATGGCCTGCCATGTCTTGGTGTGGACAGCACACTCCCCTTTGGAGAGCTGGATGTACTGCCACTATGAGAGTGTGATTGTACATGGCCATGTTGACTCTCAGCAGATATAGTTGCTGACCTATGTCCACAAACCTGAAGGTCAATTCAAACCAGACATTGCATCCCAGACAATGTGCGTTCCAAGACAGATAGTGTGCGATCTGTCTCAGACCAACATCTTTCCACTGTTTGAGTGAACAAATCCAGGATATCAGCAATCTGGTGGAGACACTCACAGATGTCAGACTGTGCTGCATTCATAACCCTGAGTATTCACCTGGTGTTCCTTTCTGAACATGCCTTTTGTCACCATGATGGCCCTAAACATACACCAAGTGACATGAGATGAGGAACTTGCAACAGGTGGTAGAGGGACAGTATGCCTCACCAACTGTTTGGCTATGGCCAGTATTGACAGTCACTGAAGCCACAGTAGCCACACTTCCTTGTTCAATGTCCCTACCCTGCAATAGTCCAATATCTGTGCCTATAGGGGACTGGGTATGCATAGGCATAGTGGCTGTGTACAGTGACAATGATGGTAGACGAAGGACGTCAACTTCTGTGTCAAATTCAGCCCCTCCAATCCCCAGGTGTGCCCCACTTTGCCAACCATCATCATCTGAGTCTGAAGAGACACTGACATAATTGAAGGGGAAAAGACCAACCTCCCTGGTCACCTGTGATAAAAAGGAAGAAGCATTACATTAATACCTGCACTACTATGCTCTACAGTACTGTGTTGTAATATATGTTAAGCTGTATACACTGCTGTCACTATTACACAGTTGTATAACCCACAACATCATACAGAGGTTGATGTCCTTCATCTACCATCATTGTCACTGTACACAGCCACTATGCCTATGCATACCCAGTTGTTTTTGCACCTGCACTTTTAAAGTTTGTCCTGTTTGTTGCATTTACATGTTGAGGCTACACACTCAAGTGCGCTAGCCAGTGTTACATATTTATTGCATTTTCCTGCTGTTTGCTGCAAAAAAGAAAAAAAAAAACAAAAAATGATCCTTGTTTCCCATCTTTCCTGACCTAGAGTAGTCCAAATACAGGCTTTGCTGTATTCTGGACTTTTGGAAAGTTCCTGTGTTGCCCATTTCCTTTCTTGGATAAAGGGAGGCTTCTTTGTTCACCAGTGGCAGTGGGGAGCTTAGAGCAGCCTATCTATCCCTGGAGGAGTGTTCCCAGCACAATAGTCTATTGGCCGTTTTGGGCCAATTTCTAGCTCTTTCAAGTCCCCCTGTATAAAACCCGCTTTGGCACAGCTTTGCGTGATTTTGCGCATAGCGCAGCATCGGGCAGCTCCGCTTAATTGGGTTTAAACCATTCTCAGCTCCACAAAGTCTGCTCTTCACTTTTTACCTTAGAACTGATCTAGTTCTCATAATAAACACCCTATTCCTACTCTAAAGCCTGGCACTTGCTCACTAAAGCAATTATATAAGTCAGCACTAAAAAATTAAAAGCACTACACCCTCACAAACTCCGCTTGAGTACCTTGTTCCCCATTGGCCCTTTTTTTCAATTATAAAGGAATTCCCAATACTATTCTAGCATGTCCAAAGGTCAGTTGTCAATCTCCTCTTTGGTCCTGCTGGTGAATCTGTGAATCTTGAGGCAATGTTACAACTGCCTCATGTACACAGACAACCCTCTCCTCCTCCCAGCAAATTCCAACACGTGTGAGAGATGCAACCATATAGCCAAACTGGAGGCTAAGCTCTCTCAACTCAGTACTGGCGTAACCAGTCAGGAGGAGAAGGAAACCACACTCACTACAATTCCAGTCTCACATAGACCTACCACGACAGCAAAACAAACACATAAACACACAAAAACATACTTGGAGGCTCTAAATAAAAATCTGCCTAAGCAGTAGAGACCTCCAAAGCAGACACCCAAGCAACCGCTACCACAAAACAAAACATGTGCAACACATAGCTCACAAAGCCAGTGTGCCAAACAGTCACAGCCCTTATGGCTAAACAACACACCTGATACACTTGTAATAGGTGACTCTATCGTCAGGTACACTGACGTCCCACTCACCAGGCTGAACAAGGAGAAGGTCACGGTGAGCTGCCTGTGGGGCGCTAGGATCCACCACATAACACAAGCACTCAGGTCACTCCAAGGCAAGTACAAATATGACTCAGTCATTGTCCATGCTGGTGTGAATGACCTAGGATGTACCTCCCTGGACTACATGAAAAGAGACATAGAGGAGCTCTCTGAGCATGTAGCTCAGGCCGGTATGACCCTGACCTTGAGTAGCATCTTACCCTCACCAAGAATGATGCCACAATATGAAGACAAGATGATCAATTTCAACAATTGGCTTAAGTATTGGTGTCATTCAAAGGGGATCCAATGCCTGTCAGCCTGGGATGACATGCTCGACAAGCCACAATGCTTCGCTAGGGACGGTTTGCACCTGTCACTCCTGGGCTTTTGTATATTGGCAAAGGCTCTTGCCACCCCCATAGTGCCTTTTTTAGGCAAGGCTCAAAAGACAAACCCACCTCCATAGACAGCACAAGGAACAAGAAACTAAGGGTAATGCTGCTAAACGCCAGAAGTCTTAACCTCAAGATGCACGCACTCGAAGCTCTCCTCAGTATGGAGAACATCGATATCTGTGCAGTGACAGAAACCTGGTTCAAGGCTCCAGAGAGCATCCCAGCACTACCAGGTTATACCTCATATCATGCTTTTCGGCCCCAAAACCTGGACCGAATCACAAAAGGAGGGGGAGTTTCCATATTTATCAAGGATATCCACACCTCCATGTTAGTGGCATTGCACGAAGTATCGGAGACCATCCATGTGCAACTGACAGTGCGCAAGACTGCTTTTCAGTTTATAACATTCTAAAGACCACCCTCTCAAAGTCAGGAATCCCACTCGGCTTTCCTGAAAACATTGGAGAACATGAAGATCTCTCCGAACACCATTATATTGGGCAACTTCAACTACCCAAACATAGACTGGGAGCATTACGCAAGCCCCGGCACCTTAGCCCAAAGGTTCCTGAAATTTATAAACTCAAATGCTATGGAACAACTAGTCACCACTCCCACAAGAGGGGAAAACATACTAGACCTGATCATTACCAACATGGGGACTCTGTTTGGAGGAGGAGAGGGTTGTCTGTGTACATGAGACAGTTGTAACATTGCCTCAAAATTCCCAGATTCACCAGCTGGACTGGAGAGGAAACCATTGAATGACATTTGGACATGCTAGAGTAATATAGGGAACTGAATTAAAATGGACCAATAGGGGACAAGGTAATCGTAGAGAGTATAAGAGTAAGTAGTGCTTATGGTTTATTAGTTATTATTTGGACCAGTGATTGGCCTTAGAATGAGAATATGGTGTTTAATTTGAGAGAGAGAGCAGTTCTAAGGGAAAAAGTGAAGAGCAGACTTTGTCCGTAATCCATTAAATATGGAAGAAGTAATTAGGGACCTGGGGACCCAAGTTGATAGCAATCTCTCATTTGAAAACCACGTGGCCAAAGTGGTTAGAAAAACATTTTATATAGCCCACCTAATCATGAAGGGATTCACATCTAGATCAGGGGAGGTCATCGTGCCTCTTTACTCATCCCTCATCAGACCCATAATTGAGTACAATGCCCCTTTTGGGAGGTACCTTACCAGACACCTGCAGCAACTAGAAAGACCCCAAAAGTACCTCACCTAGAGGATCAAAGGGCTCAAACAGATGCCATATGCTGCCCGGTTAAAGAAACTCCAGCTCTACTCAGTGGCATACCGCCTGCTCAGAGGCGATCTGTGCCTGACGTATAAAGCCATGTCTAACCTGAAATTAATGGACATGCTGCACCTCAGAAAATCCAAATCCCATCGAGCTATGTGCTCGAGAGACTTGAACCTCAGCACTGAAATAAATAGGACATGCTGGAGGGACAGATTCATAACCCAGAGGCTCCCTTCACTCTGGAATAAAACCCCAGTCCAGGTTAGGCAGAGTCCCTCATTGACTCTCTTCAAGAGGAATCTTGATGAGTGGATGGGAGATCGTAGGTTTACCCCGGGTATCACTTCTGTGTCACTGTTAGACAGAGGCACAGCATACTAACCTCGAAAAAGGGCATAGCAAAATTAATTTAAAATGGGTGTCAAAAGCCAAACACACTCTGGCTAGCCTTATAAATGCCCTAGGGCAGATAGCCTAGTATGAACCTATGAACCTATATAGAAGGACATGGAGATATTATTTCCTAACACACATCTGTAATCATTTGGAAATACATTTTCTTTAAACAGGAATGTCTTGAGCAAAACAAAAATGATGCAGATTGTTGATATTCTGCAAAACTTTTCACAGTTGACAGTTATAGTAATCAGTAATGTGCTGACAATACTGCCAAATCAATCACTGTTGTTATACCTACAAGGCATATGTATTAGTCTAAACTGTGTACAGTCAGAAAATATCTGTACAGTTGGCATTCATGCAGACAGTACATCAATCCAGCCAGCAGGCCTGTAATGAAACTTGAGTGAATACAGTGAACTAAATCTACATCTCTGACAAAACAGTTTTTAACTTACCAGCAGCAGGACCGTGGCCTCTTCCTTTTCCTGATGGTCCTGGAAAAATGAGAGGGAGAGGTAATGTACACAGCAGTGCATGTGACAGTATAACAGGGCAAATACTTCAAAATATCTCACATTTACATTACCTGCTATGTTAATAGATATGTGGGTCACAAACTGTGCATGAGCTTAAAACTGCAGCTAACCTTCCTCCCCAAAACACCTGACAGCCACATAAAACTATTTGCACTCTGACATGCTGAATGCTACAGTGTTCCAATGATAATCCAACTAAGTATACCTGGATGGTTCTCTTGAGTGGAAATGGTTGTACCTACATCCATGACATATGGGGTGATGGATGCCTGGGAGCTGCCCTGTGTTACAAGGTTCATCAGGAATTCTTCAGTGGCTGACAGAGGTTATTCTCCTGCAGGACCGCCACCAGTGACCTGAACATCCCTGGCCAGGTCATCTGCATGTTTGTGTGCCAAGTTGATCATGTCAGTGGCACAGTGTCGCACCTGCTCATATGTGCGATTCTGGTGACCCACAACATTAATGTTGTGCACCAGTTTGTCCCACAAGGCTGTAAGCTCTTGCCTATTTGCCCTCCCTCTGGACAGAAGGACTTGGTGGTGTTGTCTGAAGGCCTCAATAATGAGGTCATTTTCTGCCTCAGTGAAAGGTGGATGGCATCTGGCATGCATGATATATCCTGAAACACAAATAAATGAAAACACATGTCAGGATCACATATGTGGGAGTACATTATGTAGAGATACAGCAATAAAGGAAGCCTATTGGTATTCCCTGCTTGATTACACATCTCTTAATCAACAGTGTGTCAAACCTACAAAGGTTGTGGAAGCAGCTAGGATAGTAGCAACAGTGCCCACTGCTGTTTGTGACATGACAGATACTCACATATGATCATACAACAAACACAGGAGTTAATTGTAGTGTGCCCCATAGCAGAGAACCCCCCCACCAATAACATATGTATAAACAACAGAGCCAACCAAATAGCACGGTACATCTACAACTGCTAACAAAGGAAGTATCCAGTAGACCTCTGTACCTAGTTAATGCTAAGCATTACACCCTTGCTGTACTCTACATCTTCTGTAGGTGTAACATAGCTGGAGATAACTGGAATGCCATCATTACATTTCTAAGAAAGGCTTAATGATGTAACCCCCATTCCCCCATAGTATTTTCAAACATATGCATCGTGTTGAAAACAAAATGGTTACATACCTGATGGAGTACAAAACTCCTCTGTTGAAAGATATAGCTATAGGAGTACTGTGTGAATGAGTTAAGCATACAAACTGTCATACACAATGGTTCCCCTAGCTAGGTGTTTGCCTTTTTAAGATGAGTCTCATTAGCAGGTGATTGTCTCTAAACCAATCTGTGGTTCAGGAATGTAACATGCAGTATACACAGCTGATTTGCAGTATAATCAGAAAAATTCTATGCAACTACTCAACAAAATATAAGTCCTCAATGTAGATTCCATCCCCTTTCTCACATTGTGGGTAGGAAATTACTAGGGAAGGGATTTTGTCAGCAGAGAGACAATGTTTGCAGCAGCTACTTGTTACATACATATGTGGGTGCTACAGGCTGAAGCTGCTGCAGCTGCTGTAGGCAATAGGCATAGTTAGAGAGGCGGTAGAATGTGCAGGGCAACAACACTTACGAGTAACTGTGTGAATTGTGGCAGCCTTGGTCTACAGCCAGAGCCAGATTGAGGGAACCCATCCTACTGGAAAGTAAGGTATGTATTTAAGGTAAGTATGTTAGCCAAACATATCATTAACAGAGTAAAGGGAAACATACTTGCATCCTAGAACAAGGTAGGGGGTCCATTAACCATTATGTCAATCAGTTGGATAACTGCCAAGTCATGTGTAATGCCATGGTAGTCATCTGGAATGTCTGTGCTGGCAACCATTGCTTCTAACACAAACTCCATATATGTATGTAACTTGTGTTGCTGTGGCTGTCTGCAATATCACCAGCAAATCATTGTGGGCTGCAGTCCGTCTGGTATGACTGGGCCTCATTTGAATTACATACTTCTAAATCCTCTGGGAATTCATACTGATGCATGACCTGACATTCTATGCACATTCTAGTGTTGTAATAGGAACAGTTTAAATGTGTTCCTATCTGTAGGCCTTTGACTGCCATTATTTAGAAGCAGGCATTCAAACTGTACTGCTTTGGGTGGATAAATAGGTGATGAGACAGTCATACATATCCGAATTTATTCTAGTGATGTACACATACATGTATTTAAATGCTAGACACATCTGTATTTGAACCTAGGACCAACAAAAATGAATGTTTACACAGCATTTAACAGATTGAGCTACTGAGTCGCTGTTATTGCAGGTGTACTTTTACATGTTGTACATATATTTGCACACTTGCTTGCTGCTACATACCTAACATCTATTATAATGTGTATGGCTTTATCGTGATGTATTTCACTACCAAAGACACTCTTATTTTTTCCATTACTCATGTAGCAGGTGTATTTTTACATGTTGTAGATATAATTGCACAGTTACCTGCTGTTGGATACCTCATTTACATCTATTCTTATGTGTATGGCATTATAGTGATGTATTTCTCACTTACACTCCTATTTTTCTATTAATCTCATAGCTGATTTGCGTGATGTGCAGCATGACTTAAACACGCTTAATGATGGGAACTTGACAATTACTATGTTTTGTTTAAAATACCTATGTTAATTAACAGCTGTGTGGCTTGGTGGGTTTATGCACTGTTCTGCAGGTGCAAATGGGCCTGGATTTAAAATAGGGTGCAGGTGTAATTGCTGAACGTGATTAATATTTTTCAAAAACATATATCAATATAGTGCCATTTAGCTTAACTTAGTGATGCTTTGTGTCACACAGCATTGCACAAAAATTCTTTAAAGAAAAGAAAAATGGGGAGATAGGACAGTGATAAAATGGGGTGCAAGCAGGGGAAAAACATAGTGAAAGTCCTATAGTCAGGAAATTATGAATCTATCTCAATCAATGAGATTAATATAGCTTACCAGAGCATTGATTCATTTATAGAAGAATTTCATATTGATGGAAGAATTACAGGTGATGTATACAACTGTTTTAAAGTAAGATTTCCCAGATTAGCTATTGTAGTGGGTATACCTAAAGTCCACAAAAATATTCAGGACCCACCTTTTCGGCCAATTGTGTCTGGCAGTCAGTGCAAAACATATCCTATGGGCAAAACTATTGACGTGGTTGAAACACATATACAATAAGATACCCCACATGGTGAAGGAATCTTGGGAGTTTTTAAGTAAATATCCTATTGATGAATGGAAAGAAGGGCTTATGTTTGTAACTATTGATGTCATTGACCTTTTCTCTTGCATTCGTAAACAAGCAAGATTGGATGCATTATGTAATAGCATCAGAAAACACACAAATTTGGATTGGGATACCATTTGCTTGATCAGGGAATGTATGTCTATAGTGCTTGACAACAATTTCATATACTTTGAGGGTGAACATTTCCGCCAGACCAGGGGGGTCACTATGGGTGCAGCTTGTGCTCCCATATTTGCAAACCTGGTCATGTTAGATTGGGAAGACACCATTTTGTTTCCTAGTGAACATTTTAGGAGTGTCAAGCACTATTCTAGGTTTCTGGATGATATTTATATCCTATGGGATGACAGTATTGAGAAGTTTGAGTGTTTCATTAGCTTTCTAAACAATAGCAGTGAATTTCTCAAATTTATACATTCTCATAGTTATGAAGGCATAGCATACCTTGACAGGTATATTTACAGTCAGGAAGGAGGTTTTAAATCACATATCCATCGCAAAAGCACATTTTCTAATGACTATCTTGGATATAGTAGTTGCCATCTTGAAAAGGTCAAATACAATATTTTTAAAGGGCAATGTATACGTGCTGCACGTATGACTTCCCATTATAAAGAAATGGTCGAGGAAATAACATTTATAACCAGTTTGTTTAAGAAGAGGGGTTACACGTTAGACATGATGAACAATGTTGGACAATATATTATACAGGAATGGGGAAATAAGTATAAACCTCTTTTAGGGTCATGGAATGTTAACAGCTTTACTCAAAATCAAGGCAGAAATGATGACCAAGATATTGTGCACCATCAGAGATCATGTATTCTTAAATACAATCCAGAGGTAGGACAAGTGATAAATATATTAATAAAATATTAGTACTTGATGTTGGGGGAATCAAATCTAACAGATATTATAGGAGAAAAAATGAGATTTGTGTATAAGATGGGATGAAATATTAAAAGTTACCTGGAACAACACAACCAAACATCAGTAGTGATGGGAGCCAATAAAGTAAATAGGAATCATACCAAAAAATGTGGGGCTTGCAATCAATGTGTGTACATTTTAGAAAAAGAAAAAAAAATGATAATAGAGAACAGGTCACACATCACAGTGAGATTCAAATATGGTAATTGCAACAGAAAAATGCTTTTCTATATGACGAAGTACACTAAATGTGCGTGTTATTATATAGGAAAAACAGAGAGATGTTTTAGAAAATGCATATATGACCATATGTACAGTATCAGAAGGAAGGACACTAACAGTGCCTTATACAGACATATAGAGAGGCTAGGAGAGACACACAATATTAGATTTGCTATACTAGATATCATTAAAATGGACCCCAGGGGAGGAGATCACAAAACCCTGCTGGGGTTCAAGGAAGTATGGTGGCAATTGTTTTTGGATGCGGCCACTCCACGGGGTCTCAATGACCATATTTTGTGCAAACCTATTCTGGAGATGAAATAGGTTAATGTTAAGGGGCACAGAGTCGATCAATACCAACTGACATAGACAATGTAATTCTGAATGCTTATAGTATGATGAAGTGCAGACATGTTTGTTAAATTTGATTATTAAGTTAGGCAATAATGTGTACGTAAAAAAAAATTCAACAGATTATAATAGAATTAAAGGAAATGCAATATTATGTACACAATTACTATATGTTTATATGTTGTACTGTTTTAAGTATACATTGTGCACTTAGTATTATATTGAATAGTGAATTTGGCAATATATATTAATTGAACATAGTTTACAATGTTCAACAATGGAAGAAGTAATTCACAAATGTTTTTAAATAATTTTATATGTAGATTTTATGTAATTTAGTGTAATTTGTAAAATTTAGTACATTTTGAGTTTATTGAGTATAAATAAGGAGCACATACTATAGGATACATTGTTATGCTGAAGCAGGAATTGCATGTGCATACAGCTTTAAAGGAAAAAAGTTTGGTGCCAATTTTGAATTTAAGCTGTAGTGTTTTTAAGATGCAATGTTCTGAAGAAGCCTACAGTGTTGTGGGTGAAAGCGCTTAACATTTCTTCATCATGCAATAAATTATATATTTTTTAACAAAAGCAGGAGGATTTAGTTCACTTATTGGTGAAACCTTGGCATTCAGTACATTCACAGTGCTGAAAATAGCGAAGCGACAGGAACAGACAACTAAATTCTTTCCCTAGGAAATAATTTGGTTTTCTGAAACTTCGCTATTTTCAGCTTTCACTTATTAGCGGATCGATATTAGAACATTGGAAGTTCTGAAACTTCAATGTTCTAATATAGACCCCAATAAAAATATATAAAATCTTTCCTCCTCATATAATTTCATTTTTTACATAAAACTTTAATTGAAGTACAAACTCAAGAAATGATTCTTCCTTCTTGGAAATATTCTTTAATTGCACCCATTCTAAAAGAAAACACAAATTCACAAATGTGTTCTTCATATAGATCTATTTCCCTTTTACACAATGATTATAAAATTCTCATGTCCATCATTTCTGATAGAATAAAAGAACCTATAGCTCAAGTAATCAACTCTGATCAAACTGGTTTTATACATCAAAGATAAACACAGGACAATGTTAGGTTTATTTTGACTCTTACTAATTTTTAATAAAAAAAATAAGGAAGCCTTATTAATTAGTCTAGATGTTGAAAAACATTTGACTCTCTAAATTGGAATTATTTATTCAAAATCTAAGATTTATTTGATTTTCCTAACAACTTTCTCCCCACTCTTAAAGGATATTTACAATAATAATTTCACATAAGTTAAAACTGGTCCTTTCACTTCAGAACACATCTCACTGACTAAAGGTACTAAACAAGGTTGTGCACTTTCTCCAGTCATTTTTGCTTTAGCCATTGAAATGTTTGCTACTCTAATTTAAACAACTGCAAATATAAATGAAATAGATTTTTTTAATAGTTACACTTCCAAGATAATGCTATTTGCAGATGATATATTATTGTCACTTCCTAATTCTAGCACAACCCCTAATGAATGAGAATCTGTAATGAGGTGATTTCAATCTATTTCTGGTCTCTGATTTAATCGACCTAAATATACATTTTTAGTACTAAATAAAAAGAAAAAAATCCAAAAACAACAACAACAGAATCATACTATAGATAATCAGGTTTCCTCTTTTGAATATCTAGGAATTATATTGCTCTCATCTATAGATGATATAATTGATGCTAATTACAATAACATTATAGATATAACAAATAATCTCATTTCTAAATGGAATATCCTTGTTATCTCATTTGAAGATAGACTTCAATTAATAAAAATTATTCTTTTTCTCAAAAAATTATATATAATTAAAGCCTTGTCCCTATTTCCTAATAAACAACAGGTTATTGAAATAAACAACTTTTAAATTTCTTTGGTTTCCCAATAAACCAAGAATAGTATACATTCATCATACTAGGCTTTGGACTATAGTTGGAATCAAATTTCCTGATACTGATACCTATATTAAACCTTACATTTTGTAAATCATATTAAATTGGATTGATCCTAATTACAACTCTAATTGGAAAACTTTACATTTAACTCTTCTTAATAATAATAACAATAAATAATGTTATAATAATTCAACTAATTTAGACAATTTCTTCTTGCATTATCTTTGTAATTTCATTCACTATAATAATTATTACCCTGCATACTCAACATACTTAAATTTGATACTAAAATCTTTTAGAAATATATTTTTCCAACATAGATATCAAAATCTGGTTTGAATCCATAATTCCTTTTAGTATCACTAAAATTCCTTTAATAAATCCTTATACTCATACATCTGATAATTGGAAAACAAAGATTTTTTTTGCTGTTATCAATGTATCAAAGATTCAAAAGCTAAAGATGTTCAACTACTTATTTTACAATTTGACTTAAATTCTCAGGATTGGTTATTATTACAAAATGTTAACATTCATACTCAAGAATTATGCCTGTTTCTCAGTTTCACTTTAATGAAAATCCTAAATGAATTCAGTTTCTATGAAATAATATATAACAACTCAAAATTTGACAAATTAATTTCAAAACTTTACAAAATGTTTCTACATTAAAAAATAAATTGAAATGTAAATTTTTGAAATCATATTACATTAGGTCACACCTCTTGTTTTACTTCTACAAATAAATCCCAAATAGTATCTTCTGTGAAACACGCCTCTTGGTCACAATTCTGACACATGTTTACATGGACATTTTTACACATAGCCATTTTAACCCCCAAATAAAATATCCAAGTTCAATAATAGTAGTAATCCAATGTGTTGGAAATGTCCACAAGTATTTAGAGCTGACTGGGTATGTATATTTTTTGAATGTTCTTCCTTGAACTTATTTGGTCTAAGTCAGGAGAATTTTTAAAATCTTTATCCTCTGATATTTTTGTTTATCCAAATTATTAGTACTATTTAATGTAAATGTTAGAAGTGATCTAAAACGTTACTCTATATCTCTTATAGTCAATTCTTGCAGTAGCAAGGAAACATATTACTAAGAAGTGGAGAAAAACTATACAGCATTCAAAAAGACAAAGGTAAAACAACAAAGGGTTAATCCCATTACATTTACTAATAATCTTTGGACCAAAATAATATCTCTCATTGACTTATACCAACTGAATTCTACTTCTGATGTCTAGAGAAGTAATTGAAAAGAAAGCCATTAGACTTTCTAAAGAAGAAATGGAGTTACATTACTTATTTTTTCTCAGGTCTTTGTATATGTTGTATATAGCTCAATTTTATTCCTTTATTTGAAAATTCATTTTTTGACATTTGCATTTTATTTATTATTAATTCTGATTATTTAATATTGTTTGTGTAAAAAAAAGAAAAGTATTTCTGAGAAAAAATGTACTAAAACGTATTCAAATTCATTACAATATCTCAAGTGCATGCCATAACGGGCATATAATCTTCCATATAGTTCTAATTCAAGTATTTCAGGTAATAAATTGCATTTATTTGCATCTCCTGAACTTATTAGAAACAAAAATACACTAATTTCTCTCTTAACATAACTGTACTTTTAGTATTGTTCAACTGTTTTACTCTGTCGCTTCCTTTATTTTATTTTATTTTATATTTGATTACCGGGTTCATCTGACTGGGCAATCAGGTGCCCATTTTCAGCAGAGATCCGGAGAGAAAAGCTCCACATACATGACAATCATAAAAAAATGCAAAAGCTCCACATACATGATAAAATTGCAAAAGTCAGAGATAAGCACAAATTAATAGAGCAAGCAAACAATAGTATATCATGGCATAGTATGATGAGAAGTTGCAGAAGTGTACAATATAGAGTGCACAGTAGTAAATCAGAAAATATAATGTATTTGAGTAAGAAAGTGCAGTAATACTATATACAGTTATATACATACATTTAAAAATAAAATTCATTATGGTAGCTTTTTTTCTATGTGTTTTACCTTTGAGTAGTGCCAGAGGAAGATTTATCTGAATGATGGTAGTAGGGTCAGCACAGGTACATTGCCAGATGAGACTGAGGTGAGCTTTTAATTGGGTTTTAAAGATGGGACTGGTGTTTTGCAATCTGATATCTGGTGGAAGATAATTCCAAATTTTATCAACTGTGTATGAGTGTAGGGACTCACCAGCACTGTGTCTGCACTTAGCTACTTTAAGATGGGCTTTGTTTGTGAATCTTTGTTGGTGAGAAGAATTGTGAAAGTTGAGTAAGCCTGAGAGATCAGAAATCCTGTTTGGGTGGTACAGCAAGTAATGAGCCATGGTGAGTTTGTTACAGTTTAGTAAGTTGGAAGTTCTAGCCAACTTGGTTGTTTTAGTGAGTGACAGTGGTGGGAGCGGAAATTAACGTTGGTTGCGAATCTAGCTATTTTATTATAGCACAGGGACAATTTGTGTAGGTTTGTCTTGTTAAGGTTTGTTAATACAGGGGATGCTTAGAGTAATGTAGAGAGAAGTTGAGTTCTGGATATAGTCATTTTGGTGTTTTTGGTTAGATAGTTTTTTTAGCGGTATAGGGCTCCAAGTTTTTTTAAGGACTTTGGATATGGTTTGTGCTATATGTTTGTCAAACTTTAGGTTTTGGTCAAGTATTACACCAAGAAGTTTATCTAGTGATACTGGGGAGATTTGAGTGTTATTGGCAGAACTGATAGAGAAAAGAGCAGAAGACTCAATAGTTTTGGTAGGGTGGAAAAAGCATAAGTTTAGTCTTTTTGGGGTTAAGTATTAGTTGTGAGTTTTTTAACCAGTTTTTGATATTGGAGAAAGCCTCTTGGGTTTTTATCTGGAGTGTTTGTAGCAGATCAGTGTAGTATCATCTGCATATTGCACTATTGTATTTTGCTGCGTGGCAGTGTGGAGGGTGTTTGTAAAGATATTATATAGTAGGGGTCCCAGAATGGATCCCTGTGGTACACCTACTGTTACTGGGAGAAGGGGGGGGGATTATTCCACTTAACTGCTTGTTGGTAGTTGTATAGATAGTCTTGAAACCACAGCAAGGAGGGGTTCTTTAGGTTGATTTCATCTAAGATAATAAGTAGTTTGTTGTGCGATACTGTATCGGATGCTTTGGACAGATCAAGGAAGGTGGCAGATACTAGGTTTCCTTGGTTCCTATATTGATTGACAGTATTGGTGAAGGATATAAGTGCTGTGATGATGCTATAGAATGGGTGAAAGACATGCTGGGTGTTGGTAAGGATACTGTAAGTAAATGTATCATCAGCTGAGAATGGATACATTTTTCAAGGATTTTTGATAGTGGGGATAAGATTGCTATGGGACAGTAGTTGGTAAGTTAAGTTGAGGGACCATCTTTGTGTAAGGGTATTATGTAGGAGGTATTCCAAAGGGCTGGAATTGTATGCTCATTGAGAGATCAGTTGATAAGTACCGAGATGGGATAAGCTATAGCACTAGTGTCAATTTTGAGGTACTCTGCAGGGAGTATGTCAGTTGCCAAAGTAGTGGGTTTTAGTTTAGTGAGGTGCTTGTATATTCTTTTGGTAGGAACTGATTTGAGAGTAAATGGAGGGTATGAGTTTGGGTTGCTGATTGGTTGTGGGAGAATGCAAGGCTGGCTGTTGCTAGTTAGGTTAAGGATGGAAGAAGTGAGGTAGTTGTTCCTTCCTAGATTTTTCATGTTTTCTCTTGTCTGAAGTCAGGAAATGAAATGACCTAACATCTAGTCAGATATAGACCAAGATTGTAAATTCACACCTTAACAGTTATCATTACCTTCCTTAATTTTATTCATACTTCCATCTTAATGAAGTAATCGAATGGTGGAGGGAGGAGTTCCAAGTGTCCACTAAAAATAAAAAAGTTCTCCATGAAGTAGACTTCTGCTGAGTTGTTAGCAGTTTAAAAGAGAGATACGGAACTTACAATGGCATTCACTGTTCTGATCCCAGACCACACCAAAAGTTATATGTATTTAAAATTTTGCTTGATGTCATGAGTAAACAAAAGCTGGTAGTTACAGTTATTTATCAATCTGCTGGGAAACAGTACCTGAATTTAAAAGTCACAATCCATGCCATAACAATTATGGTATCAGCTCTGGAAATTTTCACCAGTGATCTTGATGGTCATCTTTCTGAATAGGTGGTAGAACTACAATTGCTGCTCTTCCAAACTATATTGTTAACCCCCTACATGGAGGATTAAAAAAACTGCATCAAGAATAGAAATTTCAGGCTTTATGGCTTGTCTGCACCTACTGAAGGAAATTACCTAAGTTCATTATAAATGGGTTCATGATTTGCTTAAGAACTCTAACTTGTATGTTTTTCCTGTGGAGATACACTTTTCCCCTTTGCATAAAGCCCTTTATTTCCAAAGCTGTATATATCCATTGATAAACCACATTATTCTCCAATGGCTGAATTTTTTAGAAACTACATACTGCCATTCTCCATTGCTTGCACTGTATTTTTGGAACAAAGGTCAACATTTAAAAACTGCATGATCATCACATCCATTAATGCATAAGTGTGTAATAATTCATTTGGATAATGATTATCTACATGCACTAATGGGTCCAATGGAGAGTATCCAGCCTTTGATGAGACAAGTTTTTGTGATGTAGATTAATGATGCACTAGTTTATCTATCAAGGTTAAAAATCTGTCCAAACTACATACACTTTTTTATTTTAATTTGAATGCAGCCCTTAAAGCTTCATATAATTAAAACTATTATTTCTTCTGGCTGAATAGGAATGGTGACCTAGATCAGATGTGATTCCATGGGAGAGATTATCAGTGAACAGAAAAGAATCAAGGAATGAAAATATGCCTCATGCCTAAATTCTGTCAGTAATGATCTTGCAACCTAATATTATAGAGAAACTGATTCAGAGGTATATTAATAACATTTTAATAGGCTCTTTATATGGCTTATAGTGCAGGATCAGAATATGCATGTAAGGCATGGAACACAATGATTATGCTCCAAAATCAGGGGAGGACGGGTCTACCTGAGAGCACTGACAGTTTGAAATGCCGACAAGAACACCAACACTGGAAGACCAACAACGTAAATAACCAACAGTTCGAAATCCCGATGCTGAAAACACCGACATGCAAAATGAGCATGACTGTGTAAGTATGAGATAGTGACAGACATTAGGGTCCAGGTAAGGTAAGTGTGCATTAGTGATGGACTTTAGGGTTAGGGTGCGGGGAAGGTAAGTGTGCGATAGTGACGGATTTTAGGGTTATGGTGCAGGTAAGGTAAGCGTGCGATAGAGACGAACCTTAGGGTTAGGGTTTGGGTTAAGGTTAGTGCATAGATAGTTGTGTATGTAAGGTTTAGTGTATGTTTGTAAGGTTTTTGATGTGCTTGTGTGTGTGTGTTGTGAGTCGGTGTTATGGTGTTCGGTAATGTGGACTGTCAGTTATGTGTGGTTTCGGTGTTTTGGTGTCGGCGTTTTGGCTGTCGGGTTTGTGGTGTGTCAGTGTAGTGTATGGGGATCTGGGAAGGACAGGCCTGTTAAGCAGCTGTCTGACATTAGAAAGATGCTTAGCAAGATTTTGTTAAGCACACCTCAGTGCTGTAAATCACTGGTATTGCGCTAGACCAGTAACAACACTTAGTGACCACAAAATAAATGCAGTGGAAAGTCAATAAACTATTCAAACTATTAAACAATTCATTGTTATTTAAAAAACAAACAGTCTGAATAAAGTGTTCACTAGCTTTATGCAGCCCTTCATTAGAGGCTGCTTTCAATGTTGCAATGGTAAGTGTTTTACAGCTTTCCAAAAACTAAACTTTTTTTTAACTTGTGTAGTATATAGGAGCAAAAGCTCCATGCACTGCAAAGAATTATGATTAGGTCTCTTCAGTCATAATCAGAGTTATTTGTTCTTGAAGACTCATCTCTTGAATGTGTTAAGATCCATGTCTTGAACACATAACATTCTGGTTATGACTCCAGATTATTATTCCAATTTAATGAGTCAAATATTAAAATTCCCAACTATTTTTTTAAGAATATTTCTACTAGTTTATCAAAGTCTCTTTGGTTTACAAAGTCTACTAGGAACAGTTATCAAAAACTGACATATCATAAAAATATTGGATTAGCCTTACTAGATTTTAAGACTTATTATGATTTAACTAACTCAGGCAAACTGATAGCAATAGCAACATTTTACCAACACCAAGACAAATGGGTTCCATTATTGGTGGAATTATGACATAACTCTGCATAAATTTCAGTGTAATCCCAGAGATTTACCTTTTCTAAGTAAAGATAACCTTAAAACCCATAAATGTATAAAGCATTTAATTAGAGGCTTTCAAGATCTGTTTGCTACTTTTGATTTAAAAGAGTTGGTGATGTTATTTCAGCCATTACATCTCAATCCTATATAAAGTTAAATAACCTGATGTTATATTTAACAAATTACTCCCACTTAAGGATAAAATCATCCTTGATTTCCTCAATTATAAGAAATCTATGATTGTCAAAATAAGAATTGCTCTTAACCTCCCTAAAAGTTACTTTATCATACTAAGATAAATTAAAGAACCTGTTTATAAACTCTTAGACAACACAAAAATTAATGAATATAATATAAACTATGCAAACTATTATGGTCAACATTTACTTCCAAAAAGAAAATATCAAATGTATATAAATTAATTGTTTCAATTAAGTATCAAAATTCTATCATTTATTCTAAATACTGGAACATATTAAACCCTTCAATTTCATATAATCAAATATCTCACTCTATTCAATTATCATTAAAATTATTATCTTTTAAAAATGTGCCTATACTCACCTAATGATATTAAATAATGCCTATATGACTCCTGATAGAGCTAACAAATTCTTCCCTACATCACCACATAGCTGTTCAATTTGTAACCATAAAAAAACAGATGCACTTCATAATTTTGGAGTTGCAAATGCTCATATAAACTTTGCTGTTCTCTTTAAGTCAAATTGGAGAAAATGGGATATGAGAAATCTACCTTATACTGGGAATTTGTATTACTACATATATCCCCTCCTGGTTTAATACAATTTGATTTATATGTACTAATTAGCCCTTTTTCATTGGTTAAACTTTATATCACTCAGAATTGGCTTGATAGAAGAAAAATAACATGGGATGGATTTAAACAAATGGCAGCAAGTTATTTATTAGCTCAGAAATTATTAGTATCTAAGTCTAGTAGACAGGCTTATTATAAGCAATGTTGGGGAAAAAAACTTTACACCTGTATTATATATTAATTTTTGACCGGAAAGAGTTAATAAGCACTCAGCACTTTGTATAACACTCCAAGGCAAGTACAAATATGACTCAGTCATTGTCCAAGCTGGTGTGAATGACCTGAGACGTACCTCCCTGGACTACATGAAAAGAGACATAGAGGAGCTCTCTGAGCATGTAGCCCAGGCCGGTATGACCCTGACCTTGAGTAGCATCTTACCCTCACCAAGAATGATGCCACAATATGAAGACGAGATGATCAATTTCGACAATTGGCTTAAGTATTGGTGTCATTCAAAGGGGATCCAATGCCTGTCAGCCTGGGATGACATGCTCGACAAGCCACGATGCTTCACTAGGGATGGCTTGCACCTGTCACCCCTGGGCTTTCGGATATTGGCAAAGGCTCTTGCCACCCCCAAAGTGCCTTTTTTAGGCAAGGCTCAAAAGACAAACCCACCTCCATAGATATCACAAGGGATAAGAAACTAAGAGTAATGCTACTCAACGCCAGAAGTCTAAACCTCAAGATGCATGCACTCGAAACTCTTCTTAGTATGGAGAACATCGATATCTGTGCAGTAACAGAAACCTGGTTCAAGGCTCCGGGGAGCACCCCAGCACTACCAGGTTATACCTCATACCATGCTTTTCGGCCCGAAAACTTGGACCGAACCACAAAAGGAGGGGGAGTATCAATATTCGTCAAAGATACCCACACCTCCAAGTTGGTGGAACAGCACAAAGCATCAGAGACTATCCATGTGCAACTAACAGTGGTTAAAGCTGCCTTCCAGTTTATAGCCTGCTACAGACCACCCTCCCAAACCCAGGAACCCCACTCGGCCTTCCTGAGAACACTGGAAAATATGAAGGTCTCTCAAAACACCATTATATTGGGCGACTTCAACTACCCAAACATAGACTGGGAGCATTACTCTAGCTCCAGCACCCTAGTCCAAAGGTTCCTAGAATTTATAAACTCAAATGCTATGGAACAACTTGTTACCACTCCCACAAGAGGGGAAAACATACTGGACCTGATCAGCACCAACATGGGGACTCTATGCTCCAGACCAGAAGTGTATCCCTCACTGGTAAGATCAGACCATAAACTAATCTCACTGGATATTCACATCCCGACCCCACCCCCTGCCCAGAAAACCACAGTGAAAAACTTCTCTAAAGCAAATTTCACACTCCTCAAAGCCGAGGTGGAATCCTTCAAAGCCCCCGGGCCTGTGGAAAATACGGCTCAGACCGCAGAATCCTTTATAAATGCATTCTATGAACACCTTCAGGAATGCATGGATGATGCAATCCCAAATAAAACCAAGACCCAATCCTCCAAAGGCAGACGTCCTGTCTGGTGGACCCCAGCCATAAACAAACTATACAATAGAAGGAGGAAGCTACTACATGATAGAGCAAAATCCCAAAAAGGGAAGGCATCTCTGATCAGTATTAGCAAAAAACTATGGGCACTCATAAAATCGTCTAAGGCCAGCTTTGAGAGAAAAATTGCAAAGGACACTAAGGATAATTACAAGGCTTTCTTTAGTTATGTTAGGAACCTGGGTGGGAATTCCCAGATATGCTCGGAATTAGTCCAAAATGACAAAAAATACACCGAACCCACAGACATTGCCAACATCCTAGCTGACAGGTTCAGCGCAAACCTCCCCCCCTCCCCACCAAAAGGGCAAATATCTATCCTAGAAGAGTGCTGCCCCCCTCAAATCTCAGATGCTCAGGTAAGAGCCACCCTCTCCAAAGCAAAAAACACAGCATCAATGGGACCAGACAGTGACCCGGGCTGCGTCCTACATGAACTCTAAGAAGAGCTAAACCCAAACATAAAACTACTGTTCAATCTCAGACTTACTACAGGATATGTACCCAAAGAGTGGCGTACAGCAACAGTGGTCCCTCTCCACAAAGGTGGTGCCTCAACGGATTTTGGAAACTATCGCCCCATAAGCCTGACTAGCTTGGTCTGCAAAGCTATGGAAAGGATCACCATGGACCTCATAAATAAAGATATTGGAGACCTACAGACACTGGATCCTACCCAGTTAGGCTTTGTTAAGGTCAGACCCTGCCTCTTAAACCGGGTCGATTTCTTTGAAACAGTCACCAAGGCCATTGACGAGGGGAAGGTGGTCCACACAGCCTACCTGGACCTCGCAAAAGCCTTTGATACAATACCCCACTCTGGCATTATAGATAAGCTCACCAGCTTAAATATAAACCCCTATGTCACTAGATGGGTTGCAAACTGGCTCAAGGACAGAACCCACATGGTTAGAATTGCTGGAGCCATGTCAGACTCCAAACCAGTTACAAGTGGCATCCCACAAGGCTCAGTCCTGGGACCTCTCTTGTTCGGTATATATTTCTCGGAGGTACAGGCCAACACGGAAGGACTGTGGCTGAGCAAGTTCACAGATGACTGCAAACTGGGTGCCATAATCGACTCTCCAGCCGACACAAGCATCCTCCATAAGGGCCTCATAGAAACAGACAATTGGTGCCAGAGCCATGGCCTCAAGCTAAACGCCAAAAAGTGTATAGTCATCCCCTTTGGCAAAAACAAAGTGCCCACAAATTACCACATAGGTGGTAATCCATTAAGTACAGAAGAAGTAATAAGGGACCTGGGGACCCAAGTTGATAGCAATCTCTCATTTGACAACCACATGGCCAAAGTGGTTAGAAAAACATTTTATATAGCCCACCTAATCATGAAGGGATTCACATCTAGATCAGGGGAGGTCATCGTGCCTCTTTACTCATCCCTCATCAGGCCCATAATTGAGTACAATGCCCCTTTTGGGGTGTACCTTACCAGACACCTGCAGCAACTGGAAAGAACCCAAAAGTACCTCACCAAGAGGATCAAAGGGCTCAAACAGATGCCATATGCTGCCCGGTTAAAGAAACTCCAGGTCTACTCAGTGGCATACCACCTGCTCAGAGGCGATCTGTGCCTGACGTATAAAGCCATG